>NW_026043015.1:0-65040 GCF_023856365.1 Brienomyrus brachyistius | reverse complement strand
ATGCGAACTCCACACAGAAAGGGCCCTGGACCGAAGCCAGCACTAACCACTGTGCCGTCCTCAGTTTCAAATTCATTCATCATCTCGCGTTCGCTCAAAACCAAAAACTGACGTACGATGTCGACGTGATACGCAGTGACATCTGACGTCAAACTCACATTGTGAAATCAAATGTAATATTACACCAGTTTTTCTGTTAAAGTACTGTGAAGTACTCCTACAATAGTGATTCATTTTCCACATCAGCCGGTTTAAATCTTCATGCATTTGCACCGATTTTTAACTGATTTGTGATTCATCATTACATGCCAGGGCCAGCAGCTCTGCATGGCTCGACCCTCATAAAACATTCTCCACACATGCTGTTCAGGCAGTGGCCACAGAAATTCCCCCAGTGAACTTTATGCTTTCTGTCGGAGAGTATGCTGTGTTCTGGCCTTAAACCCTGCATACTACTTTGCAGACTTTGATCCTCTTAACAACAATTGGCATTTCTGGTGGCTGAATATCCATCCATCCGTCATCCAACTGCATGCTTAAAAGCTGTGAATAATAGTAATAATTCTTAAAATTGCAACTATCTAGAATTTCAGCCTAGTTACTCAGCTAAATTACTATTTAAACCTAGAATAATTTCTATAAGGGGCGGCATGGTGGTGCAGTGGTTAGCACTGTCGCCTCACACCTCTGGGACCCGGGGTTCGTGTCTCCGCCTGGGTCACATGTGTGTGGAGTTTGCATGTTCTCCCCATGTCGTTGTGGGGTTTCCTCTGGGTACTCCGGTTTCCCCCCACAGTCCAAAAACATGCTGGGGCTAATTGGAGTTGCTGAATTGCCCGTAGGTGTGTGTGTGTGAGTGGATGGTGTGTGAGTGTGCCCTGCGATGGGCTGGCCCCCCATCCTGGGTTGTTCCCTGCCTCGTGCCCATTGATTCTGGGATAGGCTCCGGACCCCCCGCGACCCAATAGGATAAGCGGTTTGGAAAATGGATGGATGGATAATTTCTATATGTGTGATAGAATCAAAAAATATTTTGTTTTACATATAAATCTTCACAAGGTGTATTACACATGGTATTCCCCAGACACCGCCACCCCAACAGATGCTTTGTTTGTTAAGACAATAGCTCAGAAAGTGGTTGATCGATCTTTTGCAGCTTTTACCAAGGTTTGTACAAGCCAAAATTAAATTTTGAAACGGATCCCTGCCACACCCTGCCCTCCTGAACCTCCCGTTTCCTCCCTAGTGTGGTATAACGTGCCATGCCTGTTCCGCGTTTGTTTTACCTCTCCTTCCTGCCCTTGTGTTACTCATTTCAGGTGCCTCTAGTTTGCTCCCTGCTTAGCCTTGTATAAATGTGCTTCTCAGTCCTGCCTTTAATGTTGCTGCTGCTGTTTGCCTGTGTGTTCTTCCCTGCTTATGATTCCCCCGTGATCCAGTTGTGATCCAGTTGTCTTCATATCATGTATTCACATTCCTCAGCTGAGAGTGAACAAAGTTCTGTGGAAAGTATCTGACTACAGATAGACTTTCACCCAGTTCTCTGCGGGAGCTCTGATTACAGAGTGACTCCCCGACTACTTCTGAAGCCCTTCCTTAAGTATCCAGACCAGGTGATGGCATGTTTCTGAAGACTGACTAATTTCGGTCAATGGTTAATTTTAGGGGCATTGCTGACCTTGGTTCTCAAGTCCCCAGCCAATCAGATCACTTTAGGGGGTGGTTGTAATTCCCTTGTTCTACCATGAGAGAATCTCTCTCAGTTTGGTGGGTTGAGCCGAAGTTTCTGTATTTCTCTTAGGAAAAGCTATACTGCCTTAAATCTGAGAGTATAATACTCCTCGTCTCATGCCTATTCAAACGAGACCAAACATGCGTGTATTTGTCCCTAACATCTATGTGTGCTGAGTTATCCTGTTTATAGTGGAAAAGGTGTCTGTGTCTGGAGGCTGACAGCTGTTGTTGCTGTGGATTGATTGTGGAACTCTGGTCACTCCGGGGGTGAAAGGTCTTGCTTTTTCTGTGCTGCTCCAGTTATTCCTATCCAGTCTCTCAGGAGCCGGCAGGCCTTTGCCTTCCTTAAAAGGGGTGGTTTGACGAGTTGAGTCCAGTCTTGCCTGGGCCAGCGGAGCTCTGAAATAGACTGATGCAGGCTGATCAGAGTTGGGGCCTGCAGGACCTATAAGTTTTTATGTCCTTACAGAATGTAAGTGGCATCATACTAAACTAGTGGTGTTCGAACTAGCATGGAAAGAGGCTATGGGTAGCTACAAAAAGGCTCTTAGTGCCGCCAAATCATCTAGTATCTATCAGAACTAATTGAAATAAACAAAAATAATCCTAGATTCCTATTTACTATGGTGTCCAAGCTGACTAATAACCAGACCACTGGTTATTTTCCAGTGACGACTTTATGAAACTTTTTGACCAAAAATATGCTCAATTAAACAGAACATTTTGAATATTGAATATTGGTTAACCAGTCAGAACTGATGTACTTAATTTTATCTTCAAATTCATCTACTTGTATGCTAGACCCTGTTCCATCAAAAATTATTCAGCGATGCTCCCAGCAATGATTGAACCGCTACTAGCAATAGTTAAACTAAAACATATAATCATATTACCCCAATTTTATCTTCACTGCACTGGCTGCCAGTTAGATTTCGTGTTGACTACAAAACACTGCTCTTAACCCTATAAAGCTGTAAATGGTCTTGCACCGCAGTATGTGAGTGACCTCATTTGCGTTCCGAATCATACACTTAGATGACGAGATGGAGGTATTCTATCCGTACCCAGAATAAAGAACATTACCTTTGGGGGAAGAGCATTTGCTCATAAAGCACCACAGCTATGGAATAAACTTCCTATTAGTGTTCGGAACTCAGACACAATCTCTGCTTTTAAGTCAAGGCTTAAGATGTACCTCTTTCGCCAGTCTTTTGGATAGTTAAATCTTCTTTTCTAAGGTGAATGGGAAATCTGGAGGTTCATAGTTATTTGAGATTGAAGGGGAAAGGGGGGATTGGTGCTGTCGTCCTGCCACTCTCGCCGATCACTTAAGCTGTGGATGGGAGGTGGCTTGACGCCAAAACCTCTGTAAACCCTCATGCCTGTGCTTCCTTCCAGGTCACTCTTTTAGGCAGGCTGTCATAGTTGCTTTAGTCCTGCCGGTTAGGTGTAGGGCAATAACTCTTCTCCATCTTCTCTTTTTCGAGCTGATACCGAGCCGACTACACCGTGTGAACCCGCACCTGGACTCCTGGATATAACTACATGAAACCAACTGGGACTTTATAACTATATGAACTCTAATGAATGTCAATGTAAATGCAGTTTCATGCTCCTTGGTCGCCCAGAGGAGGATGGGGTCCCCTTCTGAGTCTAGGTTCCACTCAAGGTTTCTTCCTGCTAGAGGGAGTTTCCTTGCCACTGTCGCCTCAGGCTTGCTTGGTGGGGTTCTGGCCGGTTAAATGTAAAGTGCTTTGTGACAATGCATGTCGTTAAAAGCGCTATATAAATAAAATTGAATTGAATTGAAGTGCTTCCTCAGATTCATTTTTAAATGTTCTCCAGCTAATTTCCACTATGGCCACGAGTTCTAGTATTTTAAATTAATATTGAAATGGTCATTTGGCTGAACAGCATCCCGACCTGTTAGAATCTTATATACCTGGATCATGTCCCCCCATAGTCTCCTTTGCTTGAGGCTAAACAGATTCAGCTCAGCGAACCTCTCCTCATAAGACATTCCTCTAAGTGCAGGAATCATTCTAGTCATCCTACGTTGCACCTTTTCCAAGGGCAGCAATGTCCTTCTGAAGGTATGGTGACCAAACCTGCACACAGTATTCTAGGTGGGATCTTACCAAGGAATTATATAATCGTAGCATCACTTCTCTTGACTTACATCTCTAGGTGTGTGGAGTTTAATCCAACATCCTTTTGCCTTTTTTTAATGCTTCCCCACACTGGCAAGAGTGGGACATGGAAGTATCAACATACACACCGAGATCTTTCTCATAATCAGCTACCTTTATTTCAGTGAAACCCATAAAATATCTGTACTTTACTATATTTACTATATTTCTGCTCCCTGCATGGATTACCTTATATTTATCTATGTTAAATTTCATCTGCCACGTATGAGCCCAGTCGCTAATTAAATCCAGATCCTGTTGTAGCCTCTCTGGACATGAGACATGATCTAACATCAATCAGAAGATACCACACCAGCTGATAATGATTTCTGGAATAGTAAAGTTAAAGGTTGGCTAATAATACCCCTCATCTCTTTTAAAACTATAGATAAGATGCCATCAGGGCTTGCGATTTATTTATTTTGAGCTTAGCTAGGCTTTGTACCACATCAGCCTCAGTTATACATATATTGGTCATAGACATCGTTGTATTTGTACTAAATGGTGGTAAGCTATTCTACTGTGAACAGCCATTGTAAAATAATCATTAAACTCATTTATATCAATTTCATTTTCAATTATAAGGCCCTTACTATCCTGCAAATGAGTGATTTTCAGCTTTTAGAGCTCTTTCGGAGTTAAAATATTGGAAGAAACTTTTAACGTCATCCTTATAACTGTTATTAACTAAACCTGTAGACTTAGATACTCCTGCTTTATTTTGAAATCATTAGTTAATTTCCATTTGTGGAAGAAAGCCCTTTTGCTCCTGACTTTATTCTTAATTTTCGTAGTAAACCACCTGTGACATCGCGTGCTGGACGAACAGGCAGGAAGCGAGGAATCAAGGATCCGGGAAACGGAGAGTCGGGAATGAGGGTTTATTGATGAAAACAGGTACCAACAGCGAGAGATTTCAATGACAGGACTGGGGAAACAGACTTGAATGTGGACTAAATACACAGGACTACTCAAACTGACAGAAAACAGCTGGTTACAATCGGGGCAGCACACATGGTTAATGAGGGGGCGTGGCACACACGAGGATCGTACAAGCAGGTCATGACACCAGCTTGGTTGCAGTTTCCTAGATTTAGTTTTTCTGGAAACGGGTATGAAGTTCTTTTGCACTTGCAACAAGTGTGCTTTTAAAAAATTCCCATGCCTCTTCCACAGTATTGCTATTTAACTCCATCCGATTTACAGTTTCTAGTTTCAGTCTCATACCATTGAATTACCCTTCCTAACATTGTATACTTTTGTTTTGGACTTGGTTGAAGACTCAGGCAGCAGGAGTTGCCCCAACGTTGGTATGTCCTTATCCATAAGGGGGAGGTAAACGTTCTGGTTTCCCGACCTTATAGATGAAGGAGTTGGGGGATGTTGCCAGTGACCTGCCGGATTCCAGCGAGAACAGGCCTCGCTATGCCACAGCCCTTCAGAGACTGGGCCTTCCGTGCAGAACCTCTGCATCCAAATTAGACCAGTTGTTTAACAAAACCCTAAAATGGGGTTATTTTTGACATGGAACGGGACTTTGATTCAACAACCCCATTACTTAGTTGCGGCAAGTACCCAATATCAAGTATAGCTGCAAAGAATCTGCCAGAGATTTTCAGAGAAGTTCCCCAGATGCATGGACTGGACTAAGGTGCGTCAGATTAAACAGGAGCCTGGTAAATTCTGTGAGCCCCACGCCAAGTGACTGATGGAAACATACTCCAGCTACAGTGAGATGGACCCTCCAGCGGACCGAGAGTGGGATTCCCTCTGGGAGCGACAACTCGTGCAGTTGCTGGTGGATGAGCTGCAAACAGACATCAAGAAGGACTTCCAACCTCACAATCATTTACCAAACCACTTCAGGTACTTGTAAAGATGTAGGTATTGGAGTATTCACACATTCATTTGCAGTGTCCACCTCCTGTCCGGTAAATTTGGCAGGACAAAATTTGAATAACCTATAGGCCAGACTCATGAATGCGGGGCTGAACGAGTAAAGGTAGAACAGGTGGCCAAATCCTGTTATACAGTCCTAGTAGATTGAGAACCACCTGATTGCAACTGTAGTTGGAATCAAGGGCTGAGCAGCATGGTGGCCTGGGGGACAATTATGAAAACACAGACCCACTGATATCCTTAAAACCCACAATCAAAAGAGGAGTCAGGATGGCCAGTGACATGTGCTGGCTAAATGGGGACAACAAAGAGAGAACAGAAACAAGGCAGGGAGGGATTCTGACACAGGTGCCCATGCTACTTTGTTTAAATATGCTGTAATGTTTTAGTGCAAGCCTTAGACAATGGAATCTCTGAATGACGCCGCAGTCTGGCTCTTTCTGAAGGTCCTATACTGTAACCGTCCTGAGAAGTTGTTTGCATGCACTTGCTGCCTTGACACTTGTTGATGTGCGTGTGCCCTGCTCGAGCAGTAAAGGGGAGATCACATGCAGAGCTGATTTTCTGTAGTTCCTTAGATAAAAATAGAATATTCTCTTCAAATAGGAACACATGCTGCGTTTGATTATTTCACTCCAACTCGGACAAAAACGTCACGAAAAACATCACTTCCCATTAGAAACGCCTCTTTTATGACGTTAATGTCTGACAGAATCTTCTTGTCCGAGTTGCCCCTGTGACGTAATTTCAACATGGCGGCTTACACACTCAACATTAATTCTATTTTACAAATCCTTAAAAATGTTTATTTTGTTAAATTTATTATTATCCCATCCATCCATTTTCCAAACTGCTTATCCTACTGGGTCACGGGGGGTCCGGAGCCTATCCCGGAAGCAATGGGCACGAGGCTGGGAACAACCCAGGATGGGGGGCCAGCCCATCGCAGGGCACACTCACACACACCATGCACTCTCACATGCATTCCTACGGGCAATTTAGCAAGTCCAATTAGCCTCAGCATGTTTTTGGACTGTGGGGGGGAACCGGAGTACCCGGAGGAAACCCCACGACGACATGGGGAGAACATGCAAACTCCACACACATGTGACCCAGGCGGAGATTTGAACCTGGGTCCCAGAGGTGTGAGGCAACAGTGCTAACCAGTGCACGACCATACCGCCCATTTATTATTATTATTATTTATAATTATTAGTAATTATTAATGTAATTGCACGTGTTCGATTTAGAGAATACCATATTGTGACCGTAAACAGTATCCTAACATGCAATATCAGATTTTTACCAGACTTGTTAGTGTTTTTGGTTTGTTTGTAGTTTGTTTGATCTCGAAAAAAGAATATCGCTATGAATGTACTAAAATACTTTATAAAGCTTTTAATGTGGTTTGACTAGTTCCTGTTTCTTGTTTATTTGTCTGAAATAATAATCTTACTCCATAACTGCTAAAATATAAAGCAACAACACAGCAGCGTATTCATGGAGGCAGCCATGTTTGTTCCGAGTTGTGCTAGCTTGAACGGGAGATTGTTGGATGTGATGTCACCCAATTTGGAATTTCCAAGTTCCGAGAGAAAAACGAACGCACCACAAGACTCTGGCTGGAAATTTCTACAATAGAGCCATTTAGTTATTTCTAGAAAAATATTTAGAGCCAATGACCTGATGTCATTGTAACACAGGTCACTGTCCGTGGTGCTGAATTCTCTACTTGATGGGCTGGTGCTGAATGAATATGACAGCTGGCCAACATGTCTGTGTGCTTCCACTGACTGGCACCCAGACATATAATGACTTTTAACAATGAGGAGGGAAACGTCCAGACAGGAAATTAGTCAACAGTAATTAGTAATCACATATAGTTCTCATTTATCATGATGTAAAATTCAAAAACCTTTTTTTTATTATTAAGGGATAAATGTAATTGAGTTTTAATGTATCCTTTCCGCTCTTAAAATCGCAAATTATTTCTGACTATTAATCTGCACATTTTAATAATTTCATTAATATTACCTAATTGGTTTGTCTTTTTTATTAAATTTTAAAACTAGCTGTACAATTGTTGATGTTGTTGCTGTTCTGAATGTCATTGGCCTGTTGCCTTACGTCTGTCTAAACATGAGTGAGGGGATGGATGCACTATTCTATGGGGGCCTCTGTAGAGAATAAATGATCCTAATTTTATATTGAGAGAGATGGTTAATTCCTTTTTAATCCATACTGCGTTCAGAGCCCCTGTTCTGCCGTTGATCACTGCTGCATATCATCCCCAAACCAATGGCCTGGATGAGAAAACGAATGATGACATAAAATGGTAAGTCTGTTTTTGAGGTTGTTTTAGAACTGTGTGAGACAGGCTCTATTCTTTTAACATTACATCAGGAATTACTGATATTATTGACAATCAATCCCTTAATATACAGTATCTCACAAAAGTGAGTACACCCCACACATTTTTGTAAATATTTTATTATATCTTTTCAAGGGACAACGTTAAAGATATGAAACTCTGATAGAATGTAAAGTAATCAGTGTACAGCTTGTATAATGGTGTAAATTTGATGTCCCCTCAAAATAACTCAACACACAGCCATTAATGTCTGAACTGCTGGCAACAAAAGTGAGATTAAAAATGATTTGTGGCAAGATCGGATCATGTGTGTTGAAGAGTTTCTTATGACTGACAAGTAGTTATTTAAAAACATATCTTGAAACAGCAAATTACATTGTTCTTAATGCTTTTAGAAAATGACTCTTTATAATGATCTGTGAATAATAATAATTTGCTATGAATGTTTTTCCACTTCAGCTTTCCACAATTATTCTTCCCGATGAGAAAAGCTACGGCACGTTTTTTGATGAAAAAAATAAAGTAGTTGAGACAATAAGCAACAACAGCTGAAAACATCTCCTAGTAACAGGAAAAACAGAAGCAGGCATGTGGTAAACGAATACAAAAGAGGTACCAAAACACAGTTTATCATGTTGGAGATGAGGCGCTTCTGTTCAACATGAGGAAGCGGGGACGGAAAGGAGGAAGAACGGAACCGGATTTTACCGGACCTTATGTCATCCAGGCAATATGTGGCAAGCTGGTTACACTGTCTAATTCTGAAGGGGCAACTTTAAAGAACAAATACAATGTAAACCACATACAGAAGGAGCCAAACTGATGTCCCAAGTCAGGAATCACACAAGGTGCCAGAAGAGTATAAGACCAGTAAACCTCCCTCTAGCGCAGAGCTTCTGACAATCGAGAAGGATGCTGACAGTTGAAAAAAAAACTCATGTCTGTGTGTTATGAAAGAATATCAATAAATGTTTCCGAAAGGGGATGACTCATTTGGTAATTATTTACGGCTTATGTTATGGCTGCCAATTTACAGTCTTTACTGAAGTCTGACTTCTTTTGAGTCACCTTTAATATAGATTGGACACTCTCTATGCAATGTGCAATACTTACATAGATGGTAAATGTTTACCTGCTTGCACAGATGGATGATTAGGTAATTAGTGTAAGTGTGTGTGTGTGTTCAATCGCATGTATGTCCAAGGTCCATAGTAAATAATATACACTGATCAAGAGATGCCCGAAAGTGGATAAAAGAGGACATTAGTGGGTGTATCACTTAGTGTAACGCGTGCAGGAAAATGAGCAGGACTGCAAGCCATATAATGACCCTTGTCTAGCTCTTAATACAGTATGCATACAGTGATGTATCTACAATGGACAGCTACTATGAGCAGATAGCACAGTACAGGTGCTTATAAGATCTGTATGCTATTTCCATCCATCCATCCATTGTCCAAACCGCTTATCCTACTGGGTCGTGGGGGGTCTGGAGCCTATCCCGGAAGCAATGGGCACGAGGCAGGGAACAACCCAGGATGGGGAGCCAGCCCATCACAGGGCACACTCACACACTATTCACTCATACATGCATACCTACGGGCAATTTAGTAACTCCAGTTAGCCTCAGCATCCATCCATCCATCCATTGTCCAAACCGCTTATCCTACTGGGTCACAGGGGGTCCGGAGTCTATCCCGGAATCAATGGGCACGAGGCAGGGAAGAACCCAGGATGGGGGGCCAGCCCATCACAGCTCACACTCACACACCATTCACTCACACATGCACACCTACGGGCAATTCAGCAACTCCAATTAGCCTCAGCATGTTTTTGGACTGTGGGGGGAAACCGGAGTACCCGGAGGAAACCCCACGACGACACGGGGAGAACATGCAAACTCCACACCCATGTGACCCAGGCAGAGACTCGAACCCGGGTCCCAGAGGTGTGAGGCAACAGTGCTAACCACTGCACCACCATGCCGCCCCCTGTATGCTATTTCATTCTATAAAAAGAAACTTACTGTACTGTACAATAAAGTATTTCACCACTGCTTCTTCCTCAGCTCCCACTGTTTGCTAGCACATGCATCTTTTGATTTCTTAGTGCAATCTGTGCTTTATTTTTTTTTTGTGAAATGTAAGTGCAGTATCTGTTTATTAAGTGCTGTGGTTTAATATGTACATTATTATTTCAGTACTGTGTATACTGTCCTTAATGTCTTGCCTCTCTCGTATAACTTGAGATACGCCCAAATTGACTTGCAACAAGTGGTCCTGGTTCCAAATGCGGAAGGCGATGGATACCTGTATTTTATATGCTGTAGTGTGCTGGGTGTCAGACATTGCAATGCACCTTGCTTTGATCTTGACCTGTTAGATCAGAGGGAGGTAATCTTATCCAGAAAGGGCCACTGTGTATGATGGTTTTCACTGCAACTCTCTGAACAGCGAACCTAACAGTTATCCCAATACCTTGATCTTGCTAGCATATTTAAATGTGTACCTATTCAGGAATAGAGTGGTGAAGGCATTCAGAGGAGGACTGATGATTATCAGAGGGAACAAAGGGGCTGGGTACTTGTCAGTATCCAGTAGAACCACCAGACTCCTACACTGAATGGTTCTGGATGTGGCACAGACGTTAATCCCTCTGTATTAGGGGATCCGTCTCCAGTTTGTACTCTTCTAGTTAATAGGTAGATTATCAGGCAGTTTTTCACCCTAGTCCAGTACTCATTGACAGCCTAATACACCGTGTTTCAGTTTGTCTTGATAGTCAATACATGTCACAGGATGTACATTACTCTGATGGGCAGGCCCTCTTACATATGATGGAAATTGCAATACCTACTTTTGGCCACGAGATGGCAGCAAGAAAATAGAAAAATTATTTTCCCACGGTCTACTAGCAGCTTTTAGATGTTAATTCTTCATAAAAATAATTTGACTTGATCCAATGTATTTTTAATACAAACAATTACCACACAAAGCTGCTAGTTTCCTCCGGTTTCCCCCCACAGTCCAAAAACATGCTGAGGCTAATTGGAGTAGCTAAATTTACCGTAGGTGTGCATGTGTGAGTGAATGGTGTGTGAGTGTGAGCTGTGATGGGCTGGCCCCCCATCCTGGGTTCTTCCCTGCCTCGTGCCCATTGATTCCGGGATAGACTCCGGACCCCCTGTGACCCAGTAGGATAAGCGGTTTGGACAATGGATGGATGGAAATAGCATACAGATTAAGCACCTGTACTGTGCTATCTGCTTATAGTAGCTGTCCATTGTAGATACATCACTGTATGCATACTGTATTAAGAGCTAGATAAGGACAGTGGGTCATTATATGGCTTGCAGTCCTGCTCATTTTCCTGCACCCGTTACACTAAGTGATACACCCACTAATGTCCTCTTTCATCCACTTTCAGGCATCTCTTGATCAGTGTATATTACTTACTATGGACCTTGGACATACATGCGATTGGACACACACACACACACACACACACTTACACTAATTACCTAATCAACCATCTGTGCAAGCAAGTAAACATGTACCATCTATATAAGTATTGTACATAGCATAGAGAGTGTCCAATCTATATTAAAGGTGACTCGAAAGAAGTCAGACTTTAGTAAAGACTGTAAATTTCTCAGCCATAACATAAGCCGTAAATAATTACCAAATGAGTCATCCCCTTTCGGAAACATTTATTGATATTCTTTCATAACACACAGACATGAGTTTTTTTTCAACTGTCAGCATCCGATCCAAACGGGATTCCCATTTCCTTTCTGTGGGATCCAACAGAACACGGGCTGACCATCAGTCAACATGTCTTCAACCATGCAGGACAGGACCCAGTCCAGGCCAAACCTCACGGTGCTGGTGTTAATAAAAAAAATGTAAGGAACATGCAGCTGCAGCTCACACACAAACACAGTCCACAGCATCCAGAAAAAGGTCAGGCCTTTTTCTTCTTTAGCTGACTCCGCCCAGACCTCGCCCCCTTTCTGGGCGCCTCGCACTATGCCTTTGAACTGGCCCTGCAGCTTGGCCCGTTTCCTGTTTCCCAATGCAAGTCATAAGATTCACCCGTAAATGATATTTTGAATCGGAACGATATTTATTACTATTGTTTAGATTAAATATATAACGGTTTAATGATTGAATATAACTTGATATTGTTGTTTGTGTTGTTTAGTTTGAGGTTCTAGTTTCTGTCTTTATCCGCTTTCGTTTCAGTAGGCAGCTGGTTCATCCCAGGCTCAGGGTCTCTCTGCTCTTCATCAAACCCACACCCCCAGTTTGGGAGCACCCTCTCCCTCTCCTCCCCCCACGGCTGTGACTGTTACTCCTCCTTGAGGAGTAACTGCTCCGCCCCCTATCCCAGCCCCTATACCCACAGGAGTGCATCACCCAGTGAGCCGCCGCCCTGCCTGTCCCCTCACACAAGCACACACTGAAATCATGGTCCTAAGCTCTCTGTGTGGGTCACCACGATAGTACAGCACACCGACGATTACCCTCTGACTGAATCAGAATCAGCTTTATTTGGCCAAGTATGTTCACACATATTGGGAATAGTTAGACATTTAATCAAAATAATTAAGACAAGACATAAACATACAGTTCTGTTGATATGCGACGCATATAACCTCTGCATTCACAGCACTGCTTCAGTTATCGAAGAGCAAATTTCCAAAACTCACTCAGTCCGATAACCTAAAGTAATAAGTCATAATCCTCTTCATACGTTGCAGTAATGGGAATGAAATCTCACTCAGTGTTTATGTAATGGAGCAATGGAATTTCGTGAAATTTCCAAAAGTCCACAGAAATATTTAGAAAAACATTCCTGCAGACTGAGTTTTTGATATTTGCTTTTCAATTAACACAATTTTCTTCAGTCTGAGGTTTAACAGAATTCAGCCATATGCTGTTCAAAAAAAACTACACAGAACAAAAACAGAATGGACTTTACATCTGTCTGAAAGGAAAGTTGACACAGGCTGCAGCAGTGAACAAATCAATCAATGTATTAAAGTTAGGCATTAAGTAACTGGAGGCAGTATATACATAACATGATAACATGCCTTTTCTGTATTGACCATATTAAGGACGCTGTAACACTGCCCACCACATACCTGCTTCATTTATTGTTTTATACTTGCAGCTGCTTATTCAGACAGCTCGTCTACCTGTCTGTCCATGTTGCCCTCCCATGACAACTGGTCCAGCCTACAGGTGCCGTCCCATTCCGGCATGTTACCCATGAGTCATAGCGGCACCTCCGGGAGCAGCTCCAGGTGAGCCCGTGCCTCCCCTCCCCCACCTGTCCCCATGCTGAGTCTCGGGCCCCCGTCTTCCCTCTTGTTCTCGCCTATACCCACATCCTGGCCTGTGTCTGCATCGTCTCACCTCGTTAACAGGACTTTCGCCTTCTTCTGTCCTGATCCATTCAGGCCCATCATTCTGGGACATGCTTTGATTTATTTCGCCATAGTTACTCTTTGTTTTCCTTTGTACTTTGCACTCTACAAGTAAAATGAATAAAAAATAGGCATTATTTTGATATTGTTTTAGTACAGTGACACTAGTATATTTGTTGTTGTTTCCAGGCAACACTGCATGCTGATTTAACGTCTTTCCTTAATCTCCACCCCATTGCTCACACACAGCCAGTATCCCAGTTTGTGGTCAATGAGCTCCTCCTCACTCACCCCAGTCTCCTAGTCCAGTGGAATGTCCAACAGCTTGGGCTCTCAGTTCCTGCGTGTCATGCCCGGCTCGTCCGCTCCTCCTGTGTGCCACGCCCCCTGATTACCCACGTGTTTTCTCCCGATTTGTACCCAGCTGTATCTAGTTAATTTGCTCAGTCCTGTGTATTTCAGTCCGTGTCTTACCTGAGTCCAGTGTCTGTCATTGATGTTTGTATGCGTGAGATGTTTCCCCGTCCGCGCTTCCTAATTAAACTCCCGTTTTTGCCTGTCCGCTTGCTCCTTGCACGCCTTGCCCGCACGATCGCCTGCCTGCTTGTACCCGATCGTGACACTGCGCAGCTCTACAACTCATTACCCAGGGCTCTCGCACCCGGCCACAGTGCCCCTCTCAGGCTCCCCGCTGTATGACAGCACTGCCCCATCGGAAGTTCATGAAGCCTCACAGTACGACGCCTCTCCCCACGCGCGCTTAGCCACCACCGGGACTCCCATCACTCCTCCTTCCCTGTAGGGCGGCGCACTTCCATTATTATTACAGTTTCTACTGTCACTCTGTTGCTTTTCCTGGTGCTGGACTTTTGACAGATAAATACATTATTTGTTGCATTCAGTGACAAAAGATTGGTCTGTTTAACACCCTCAGTCTCCACCCTATGAGCCCCTTGTTGGCGGCAGAATCAGGAAGATGTCGGAGAAAGCAGAGGTAAAGTGAATAGTCACCTCGACAATAATGTGGAAACCGCTAATGGTGATCATGCCTGTGTGGGTGAAATGGATCACCACAGTATAAGCGGATGATGATTATAGACGATTTTTCCCTTTTTCTTTATGTCTGTTTACCATCTAATAGGCATTTTTTTTCTTTGGGATGCGTCTAGGTCAGATACGACCAAAATATTTTTCTCATTTCAGAAGTGAAAAAAAATATTGCTCTCAGATTCTGTTCAGTTGTAGTTTTTTAAAATAATGTACCTTGATTTGTGTTTGTTTAAAATGCCATTACCTGTTGCTTACTGGGCCGCTGAAAATGTCTGGCCCAGCTAAATTTCTTGGTTTAAAAATCTGGCCCAACTACTTTCCAGACCTGGACTAGCCCTACTGAATCATACACTAATGTTATTCTGTTATGTGGGCTGTTGTGATAGGGAGATTTGCTGGATGCTGCACGACGGGTGGTGTCCCTGCTGCAGAATGCCCTGTCTGAAGCAGCACCTAGAGACAGTGAGGGTTGTTGTTATCACCTTAATATTGTATATACGCAATCTGTTATTTCTTAACTAATATAATTGTAAGGTATTCTTCTAATATATTGTGCACAGCCAACAAAAAAGAGAAAAATGCAAAACCAAAGGAAGGCTTTCTTTTCTCTTAAAAGTCTTTTTTCTAAACCAACTGAGAGTCAGTTAGAGGGGTGTTCATTATCAGTATTGTTGCTGGCATTTCTGAAAATGTGCCAATTTTAGTCAAGTGGCTACTTTTCAAATGCAGTCCCTGGCCAAGATGAAGAAAGTTCATGAAGACTACATGATAATATTAAGCACTGACATAACAAACAACATTTTTTACATGCAAAATATACAGGAAATATACACTGCAACAGGCTAGGATAGACAAATAACCAAATACACTTGCAAGCCTGACCACTTTAGACCCCAGATTAGAAAATTGGTGAATGAGCATATATTTTTTCCAAGTTTTGTTTTGCTTTCAAGTTCTCACAAATAAAAAAAAAAAAAGATTTTCCCACTATAGCCAGATCCAGTTTCTGTGGGGGGCGGGGGGGGGGGGTGACAATTTGTAGTAATAACTATTTCCTGCTGAAAACCACTGGTAAACTATCCACATGTCTCTGAATATCTGTGAGTCCCGAGACCTCCATGACAGATAGATATAAGTTGCTAGTGTTGATCGGCAGGAAATCTTCTCCAAAGCCCCACCACCACCTCACACCAATCCACCCAGGGTTTACTCCAAATAAATTTGCTGGTAATACAAACCGGATCAACTTGTGGTTTGTGTCCACGTGTACTAGAGACAAAGGCCCTGGTACATTCTGCGTACAACACAGCCAAGACTTGACAACCTTTATATGATGCGCATGGAATCAACCCTATGCATGGAGGCTGCAACTCTTCTCCACCGAACCCTGTAGCCCATTGACTGCAGCCTGCATTGACTATCCTGTAGCCTGCATTTGGTAGATCATTCTTGACAGAAGAAACCAAATTGTCAAGTTCCCTAACACAGAGCTCATACTCTTTTATTCTTCTTAAGATTGTTCTTCTTGAAACACCCATCAGTGTGGCTATGCAAGGCACAGGAAGTTGAGTATGGAGCATTTCTTTCAAACATTGTTCTTCAATCAAAATCTTGGGTCGTCTATTGGTGGCAGCGACTTCCTGTGTGACACATGGGGCTGGACGTTCCAGATGTGCCCTCACAAGGTCAAAGAGCTCTTGCAAAGCCAGGGTGATAGCAGGAGGTACTTCAATGTGATTAGACAGGGCCTGCAGAAGATACAGCTCCTGATGACAAAGGAACTCCAGGTAATCCAAATTTAGTGGAGTCGCGCTGAATCCTATTTCTATTTTATGCAGAAGACTTTCGAGAAGGTGGTATCTGAGCTGTTCACAGAACAAATTATAGTTAATGAGGTGTCAAGATCTTGTCTCTGATCCACACACTAGGCCTACCATTCAAAAGTTTTAATTATGAAAATGAAATGTTTTTGTTTTGTGAGGTGCTTGTTCATGTATGATGATGTAGTGGCTGCTCTGTTTGACCGTGGTAAACCTTTTCACAAACAATATAAGTGAAGAAGTATGACATTAAATCTAAGGACCAGAGTATAATAAAGTTAAATAAAATCCATCAAAAACACTTACTCAGTGGAGATTCCAATGTAGTAGGCAGACAACTTTATGGCTTTAATAATGAGTGTATTTAGCAGCTACAAGGACAAAAGATATTATAAACCTCTCCATTTTAATGCTAATTTAATAAACATTAACAGATAGCACTTAAGGTGGTTTCGCCTATAGTCTGCTAACACTAACCCGAGAACTAATATCTGAGGAGCGTTCTTCCCAGGATTTGAATTTATTAAATTGGCTTTGTGATGTTGTATTAAGAAATTTTATTCACAATGCAATTTACCGTACATTGGCCCATTCTTTTATATACGGTAAGACGAAGCGGGAAATTCGAGCGAGCGAGTGCTGTGCAGACGCGAGCGCGTAGAGGGGATGGGTTTTCAGCACTCGAGCACACGCACGCGCGTGGTTCGACTTTTGGCCCTAATTTAACGGCGAGCGAGTGAGTGAGTGCTGTGCAATCGCGAGCGCGTAGAGAGCATGGATTTTCTGTTTTTATGCGCACGACTTTTGGCACTAATTTAACGCCATAGAAATGTGTGTTTAAAAGGGGAGGAGATCGGGTTGCAGCGCTGGTGTGAGCGGTTTCTCCGGGCAGTTCGCTCGAGGCTAACGTGGCTTTGGGAACGTGGTGTACCCGTCACCCATGCCAGGGAAGAAATCCAGGAAAGTGGACTTTAAGCCTTTTCTTTATGGGCGTCAATGGAGGGGAAAACGCTTGACGTAAGATGAAGTCCATATTCCTAGCATTTCGGTTTTGATTTCTTGTCAGGTAAGTCTTTATGGCCAGATACATTCGCGAGAAATTTGGTGATTTGTGGTGACTGTTTTAATACATTAAGTTGCGTTACGCATTTTCACATTAAGCGTTTTAGAATGTCCCGTGGCAGGTATCCCCTTCTATTGCCCTAGGGAGGGTTGTAACCCTCGTCTGTATATTAATAAAGAATAATCCTTCTATTCCTGTCTCATGTATCTGGACCTCCCCAGCAATTTAACGAAATTTGGTGGCAGCGGTTACAAGTGAACCCGTTTAAGTTTAGCGCTCATACTTCCGTCCATATGTTTAAGACCCACCTTGGCTGACTTAGCTGACATGTCCTGATTTCATAATCTTCAAATTTGTAATCTTTTCTCCTTCATCTAACTCCATGTTTTTAACTTCTTGTCATTTTCTTGCCGTTTGACTCATAGAAAATTATCAGACTTAAATGACACGTCAGCCTGTGCAGACAGCGATTTCAATGTTTTAATAAATTGGCCAGCAGGTGGGGGCAGTGCTCAATTTCATTAATGCCATTCAGAAAACTTTCAGGCTTTATGTCTTAATGAACAGCCTAGAAAAGGACAAAGCATTATATTACTGATGCATACAGCAGATCCCCAACTCAGGCTGTGTTGCATATTCTTAACAGTGCTACAGTATGTTCACACAGCCAGTACAAACAAACTTGCAAGATCTAGACCAGGGGTCACCAACCTTTTTAAAACGGAGAGCTACTTCACGGGTACTGAGCCATACGAAGTTTGATATCAGTTTTAAACGCCCTCCTAAACATGTCTAAACTTCATGCATGATAAACATGTTTTAAATGCTTTTTTATATTCAATTTCAAATCTATATAAATGCAAATGTGATAGATTAGAAACAGGACAAAATAAAATTTTAGATGATGTTCGCTGGTGAGTTGTGCTATTTTATAGAACAGGTCCACGGGCAACTCATGTGGTCATTGGGGGCATCCTTGGGGCACCATGTTGGTGACCCCTTATCTAGACCTACCACATCAGGTAGGAAGGTGCCTATTTCTACCAACTATTCAGACCATCAGACCCAAACCATACATTCAGTCATGCACAGGCACTCCACCAGAGGGCTCTACATTCTGTCCTACATCTGCTCACCTGTTAGACCCACACTCAGTCTCCATCCTGATTTCTACCTACTACTCGGACTATCTCACCAAAACCAGTCCTGTGGCCTGTTCTATGAAGCGGGGTTACTGGCTTATTGGGGAAACTTGTTGGATTTCTTGATCGGGACCTTCAACTGCTCTGCCATAGAGAGCATCCTAACATGCTGCCTTACGGTCTGGTATGCGGGCTGCTGGTGGCCTCCTACCGCTCTGCCATAGAGAGCATCCTAACATACGGCCTTACGGTGTGGTATTCGGGCTGCTGGTGGCCTCTATGACTTTTTTTGTAGACAGTCCATCTGTGTGGTGCTGTTTGCACGAATTGTTTTGGGAAATGCACTTACAGTTTTGCAGATGTTAAGGGTGATTCCAGAAATGCATCAAAGCAACTGAGGAACTGCAATGTCACTGTACAGTTACTTATAATGGGCGCCAATGTAATGTGTAGAGTGGCAAATAAACTGATTCACCATTTACTCTCATGTACATCACTTAAAATGCTTGTTTTAAATGCAAATGTGTGAATGTAAATCTAAGCAGTAAAGCTACAATTTACATTCTGTTTGCATGGTGGAAAGAACATTTAATCTGCCTTTTAAGTGTGATTAGAAGATCTAATGCCTGTGTGCTTGTAATAAGATGGTCGCTGGTTCAAACCCAACAGCTTCCGACCAACAGCTTGCTTAAACAAAGTAACAAAAGTTGTTTCTCCTTGACAGAAGCATGTCAGGGTCACACTGTCTCCAAGCTGAACCCTCATCAGGTGACTGGGCTGAACAACATCTGTAGTCAGTGCAGTGTCTGCAAAAACAGAAAAACAAAAAAAATCATAATCAAATAAGACATATAATAGTAATCTAAATAACTATTAACTATGATGCAGATTAAATGGCCAAATTCCACTGATCACATCATACAGATAAATGAAAATATTAAAATCCCAAAATAATTTATATTATAGGGCCTTACTAATGAAAATGAGAAGACCAAAGAGTCTGAACATTTTTGTGCTTCCACTGTTTAGAATAAACTGCTCTGCTGCTAAGTGAGAGATCATGGTCGTGGTCGGGATGAAAGGGCAGGAAACAGAGAGGAAACAGAGAGACACACATCAGGCTGATCTGATTGGCTGTTCACATGGGAACTTAAGTAACAGTGAAGAAGCATTTTAATGTGCACTTACATGACGTTTATTAATTTACTCCTTAACATCCAGTTAAAATGAGAACAATTAGATAAACAGGAGCAGATACTGAGCATATAAAGTTCTTTGTACAGAGTGCTGAGATACTGTGGGAGAGCATTTGCTAATCATCTCTCTCAGACAAGCTCAGCACAGTATGAGTCTGTTATCTATCTGATATTAGACAGTCTCTCATACAGTAATAATAATTGATACTTTATTGGTCCCTGTGGAGAAATTGTCTTAACTTCTCTCTCAACTTGCTCTCTTTTTTTTAGAGTAAACAGAGTAAGTTGTCTGCGAAGGGCAGCCACCCATAGTGATGCCCAGTGAGCTGGGGGTTAAGGGCCTCGCTCAAGGACGCAGAGATGTGCTGTGGCTGGGTTTGAACCAGCGACCATCTTATTACAAGCACACAGGCATTAGATCTTCTAATCACACTTAAAAGGCAGATTAAATGTTCTTTCCACCATGCAAACAGAATGTAAATTGTAGCTTTACTGCTTAGATTTACATTCA
Organism: Brienomyrus brachyistius; assembly: GCF_023856365.1. Classification (NCBI taxonomy): domain Eukaryota; kingdom Metazoa; phylum Chordata; class Actinopteri; order Osteoglossiformes; family Mormyridae; genus Brienomyrus; species Brienomyrus brachyistius. Next base: position 44,634 of record NW_026043015.1, on the reverse strand, counting down.
CACATTTGCATTTAAAACAAGCATTTTAAGTGATGTACATGAGAGTAAATGGTGAATCAGTTTATTTGCCACTCTACACATTACATTGGCGCCCATTATAAGTAACTGTACAGTGACATTGCAGTTCCTCAGTTGCTTTGATGCATTTCTGGAATCACCCTTAACATCTGCAAAACTGTAAGTGCATTTCCCAAAACAATTCGTGCAAACAGCACCACACAGATGGACTGTCTACAAAAAAAGTCATAGAGGCCACCAGCAGCCCGAATACCACACCGTAAGGCCGTATGTTAGGATGCTCTCTATGGCAGAGCGGTAGGAGGCCACCAGCAGCCCGCATACCAGACCGTAAGGCAGCATGTTAGGATGCTCTCTATGGCAGAGCAGTTGAAGGTCCCGATCAAGAAATCCGACAAGTTTCCCCAATAAGCCAGTAACCCCGCTTCATAGAACAGGCCACAGGACTGGTTTTGGTGAGATAGTCCGAGTAGTAGGTAGAAATCAGGATGGAGACTGAGTGTGGGTCTAACAGGTGAGCAGATGTAGGACAGAATGTAGAGCCCTCTGGTGGAGTGCCTGTGCATGACTGAATGTATGGTTTGGGTCTGATGGTCTGAATAGTTGGTAGAAATAGGCACCTTCCTACCTGATGTGGTAGGTCTAGATAAGGGGTCACCAACATGGTGCCCCAAGGATGCCCCCAATGACCACATGAGTTGCCCGTGGACCTGTTCTATAAAATAGCACAACTCACCAGCGAACATCATCTAAAATTTTATTTTGTCCTGTTTCTAATCTATCACATTTGCATTTATATAGATTTGAAATTGAATATAAAAAAGCATTTAAAACATGTTTATCATGCATGAAGTTTAGACATGTTTAGGAGGGCGTTTAAAACTGATATCAAACTTCGTATGGCTCAGTACCCGTGAAGTAGCTCTCCGTTTTAAAAAGGTTGGTGACCCCTGGTCTAGATCTTGCAAGTTTGTTTGTACTGGCTGTGTGAACATACTGTAGCACTGTTAAGAATATGCAACACAGCCTGAGTTGGGGATCTGCTGTATGCATCAGTAATATAATGCTTTGTCCTTTTCTAGGCTGTTCATTAAGACATAAAGCCTGAAAGTTTTCTGAATGGCATTAATGAAATTGAGCACTGCCCCCACCTGCTGGCCAATTTATTAAAACATTGAAATCGCTGTCTGCACAGGCTGACGTGTCATTTAAGTCTGATAATTTTCTATGAGTCAAACGGCAAGAAAATGACAAGAAGTTAAAAACATGGAGTTAGATGAAGGAGAAAAGATTACAAATTTGAAGATTATGAAATCAGGACATGTCAGCTAAGTCAGCCAAGGTGGGTCTTAAACATATGGACGGAAGTATGAGCGCTAAACTTAAACGGGTTCACTTGTAACCGCTGCCACCAAATTTCGTTAAATTGCTGGGGAGGTCCAGATACATGAGACAGGAATAGAAGGATTATTCTTTATTAATATACAGACGAGGGTTACAACCCTCCCTAGGGCAATAGAAGGGGATACCTGCCACGGGACATTCTAAAACGCTTAATGTGAAAATGCGTAACGCAACTTAATGTATTAAAACAGTCACCACAAATCACCAAATTTCTCGCGAATGTATCTGGCCATAAAGACTTACCTGACAAGAAATCAAAACCGAAATGCTAGGAATATGGACTTTAAGCCTTTTCTTTATGGGCGTCAATGGAGGGGAAAACGCTTGACGTAAGATGAAGTCCATATTCCTAGCATTTCGGTTTTGATTTCTTCCCTGGCATGGGTGACGGGTACACCACGTTCCCAAAGCCACGTTAGCCTCGAGCGAACTGCCCGGAGAAACCGCTCACACCAGCGCTGCAACCCGATCTCCTCCCCTTTTAAACACACATTTCTATGGCGTTAAATTAGTGCCAAAAGTCGTGCGCATAAAAACAGAAAATCCATGCTCTCTACGCGCTCGCGATTGCACAGCACTCACTCACTCGCTCGCCGTTAAATTAGGGCCAAAAGTCGAACCACGCGCGTGCGTGTGCTCGAGTGCTGAAAACCCATCCCCTCTACGCGCTCGCGTCTGCACAGCACTCGCTCGCTCGAATTTCCCGCTTCGTCTTACCGTATATAAAAGAATGGGCCAATGTACGGTAAATTGCATTGTGAATAAAATTTCTTAATACAACATCACAAAGCCAATTTAATAAATTCAAATCCTGGGAAGAACGCTCCTCAGATATTAGTTCTCGGGTTAGTGTTAGCAGACTATAGGCGAAACCACCTTAAGTGCTATCTGTTAATGTTTATTAAATTAGCATTAAAATGGAGAGGTTTATAATATCTTTTGTCCTTGTAGCTGCTAAATACACTCATTATTAAAGCCATAAAGTTGTCTGCCTACTACATTGGAATCTCCACTGAGTAAGTGTTTTTGATGGATTTTATTTAACTTTATTATACTCTGGTCCTTAGATCTAATGTCATACTTCTTCACTTATATTGTTTGTGAAAAGGTTTACCACGGTCAAACAGAGCAGCCACTACATCATCATACATGAACAAGCACCTCACAAAACAAAAACATTTCATTTTCATAATTAAAACTTTTGAATGGTAGGCCTAGTGTGTGGATCAGAGACAAGATCTTGACACCTCATTAACTATAATTTGTTCTGTGAACAGCTCAGATACCACCTTCTCGAAAGTCTTCTGCATAAAATAGAAATAGGATTCAGCGCGACTCCACTAAATTTGGATTACCTGGAGTTCCTTTGTCATCAGGAGCTGTATCTTCTGCAGGCCCTGTCTAATCACATTGAAGTACCTCCTGCTATCACCCTGGCTTTGCAAGAGCTCTTTGACCTTGTGAGGGCACATCTGGAACGTCCAGCCCCATGTGTCACACAGGAAGTCGCTGCCACCAATAGACGACCCAAGATTTTGATTGAAGAACAATGTTTGAAAGAAATGCTCCATACTCAACTTCCTGTGCCTTGCATAGCCACACTGATGGGTGTTTCAAGAAGAACAATCTTAAGAAGAATAAAAGAGTATGAGCTCTGTGTTAGGGAACTTGACAATTTGGTTTCTTCTGTCAAGAATGATCTACCAAATGCAGGCTACAGGATAGTCAATGCAGGCTGCAGTCAATGGGCTACAGGGTTCGGTGGAGAAGAGTTGCAGCCTCCATGCATAGGGTTGATTCCATGCGCATCATATAAAGGTTGTCAAGTCTTGGCTGTGTTGTACGCAGAATGTACCAGGGCCTTTGTCTCTAGTACACGTGGACACAAACCACAAGTTGATCCGGTTTGTATTACCAGCAAATTTATTTGGAGTAAACCCTGGGTGGATTGGTGTGAGGTGGTGGTGGGGCTTTGGAGAAGATTTCCTGCCGATCAACACTAGCAACTTATATCTATCTGTCATGGAGGTCTCGGGACTCACAGATATTCAGAGACATGTGGATAGTTTACCAGTGGTTTTCAGCAGGAAATAGTTATTACTACAAATTGTCACCCCCCCCCCCCCGCCCCCCACAGAAACTGGATCTGGCTATAGTGGGAAAATCTTTTTTTTTTTTTATTTGTGAGAACTTGAAAGCAAAACAAAACTTGGAAAAAATATATGCTCATTCACCAATTTTCTAATCTGGGGTCTAAAGTGGTCAGGCTTGCAAGTGTATTTGGTTATTTGTCTATCCTAGCCTGTTGCAGTGTATATTTCCTGTATATTTTGCATGTAAAAAATGTTGTTTGTTATGTCAGTGCTTAATATTATCATGTAGTCTTCATGAACTTTCTTCATCTTGGCCAGGGACTGCATTTGAAAAGTAGCCACTTGACTAAAATTGGCACATTTTCAGAAATGCCAGCAACAATACTGATAATGAACACCCCTCTAACTGACTCTCAGTTGGTTTAGAAAAAAGACTTTTAAGAGAAAAGAAAGCCTTCCTTTGGTTTTGCATTTTTCTCTTTTTTGTTGGCTGTGCACAATATATTAGAAGAATACCTTACAATTATATTAGTTAAGAAATAACAGATTGCGTATATACAATATTAAGGTGATAACAACAACCCTCACTGTCTCTAGGTGCTGCTTCAGACAGGGCATTCTGCAGCAGGGACACCACCCGTCGTGCAGCATCCAGCAAATCTCCCTATCACAACAGCCCACATAACAGAATAACATTAGTGTATGATTCAGTAGGGCTAGTCCAGGTCTGGAAAGTAGTTGGGCCAGATTTTTAAACCAAGAAATTTAGCTGGGCCAGACATTTTCAGCGGCCCAGTAAGCAACAGGTAATGGCATTTTAAACAAACACAAATCAAGGTACATTATTTTAAAAAACTACAACTGAACAGAATCTGAGAGCAATATTTTTTTTCACTTCTGAAATGAGAAAAATATTTTGGTCGTATCTGACCTAGACGCATCCCAAAGAAAAAAAATGCCTATTAGATGGTAAACAGACATAAAGAAAAAGGGAAAAATCGTCTATAATCATCATCCGCTTATACTGTGGTGATCCATTTCACCCACACAGGCATGATCACCATTAGCGGTTTCCACATTATTGTCGAGGTGACTATTCACTTTACCTCTGCTTTCTCCGACATCTTCCTGATTCTGCCGCCAACAAGGGGCTCATAGGGTGGAGACTGAGGGTGTTAAACAGACCAATCTTTTGTCACTGAATGCAACAAATAATGTATTTATCTGTCAAAAGTCCAGCACCAGGAAAAGCAACAGAGTGACAGTAGAAACTGTAATAATAATGGAAGTGCGCCGCCCTACAGGGAAGGAGGAGTGATGGGAGTCCCGGTGGTGGCTAAGCGCGCGTGGGGAGAGGCGTCGTACTGTGAGGCTTCATGAACTTCCGATGGGGCAGTGCTGTCATACAGCGGGGAGCCTGAGAGGGGCACTGTGGCCGGGTGCGAGAGCCCTGGGTAATGAGTTGTAGAGCTGCGCAGTGTCACGATCGGGTACAAGCAGGCAGGCGATCGTGCGGGCAAGGCGTGCAAGGAGCAAGCGGACAGGCAAAAACGGGAGTTTAATTAGGAAGCGCGGACGGGGAAACATCTCACGCATACAAACATCAATGACAGACACTGGACTCAGGTAAGACACGGACTGAAATACACAGGACTGAGCAAATTAACTAGATACAGCTGGGTACAAATCGGGAGAAAACACGTGGGTAATCAGGGGGCGTGGCACACAGGAGGAGCGGACGAGCCGGGCATGACACGCAGGAACTGAGAGCCCAAGCTGTTGGACATTCCACTGGACTAGGAGACTGGGGTGAGTGAGGAGGAGCTCATTGACCACAAACTGGGATACTGGCTGTGTGTGAGCAATGGGGTGGAGATTAAGGAAAGACGTTAAATCAGCATGCAGTGTTGCCTGGAAACAACAACAAATATACTAGTGTCACTGTACTAAAACAATATCAAAATAATGCCTATTTTTTATTCATTTTACTTGTAGAGTGCAAAGTACAAAGGAAAACAAAGAGTAACTATGGCGAAATAAATCAAAGCATGTCCCAGAATGATGGGCCTGAATGGATCAGGACAGAAGAAGGCGAAAGTCCTGTTAACGAGGTGAGACGATGCAGACACAGGCCAGGATGTGGGTATAGGCGAGAACAAGAGGGAAGACGGGGGCCCGAGACTCAGCATGGGGACAGGTGGGGGAGGGGAGGCACGGGCTCACCTGGAGCTGCTCCCGGAGGTGCCGCTATGACTCATGGGTAACATGCCGGAATGGGACGGCACCTGTAGGCTGGACCAGTTGTCATGGGAGGGCAACATGGACAGACAGGTAGACGAGCTGTCTGAATAAGCAGCTGCAAGTATAAAACAATAAATGAAGCAGGTATGTGGTGGGCAGTGTTACAGCGTCCTTAATATGGTCAATACAGAAAAGGCATGTTATCATGTTATGTATATACTGCCTCCAGTTACTTAATGCCTAACTTTAATACATTGATTGATTTGTTCACTGCTGCAGCCTGTGTCAACTTTCCTTTCAGACAGATGTAAAGTCCATTCTGTTTTTGTTCTGTGTAGTTTTTTTTTGAACAGCATATGGCTGAATTCTGTTAAACCTCAGACTGAAGAAAATTGTGTTAATTGAAAAGCAAATATCAAAAACTCAGTCTGCAGGAATGTTTTTCTAAATATTTCTGTGGACTTTTGGAAATTTCACGAAATTCCATTGCTCCATTACATAAACACTGAGTGAGATTTCATTCCCATTACTGCAACGTATGAAGAGGATTATGACTTATTACTTTAGGTTATCGGACTGAGTGAGTTTTGGAAATTTGCTCTTCGATAACTGAAGCAGTGCTGTGAATGCAGAGGTTATATGCGTCGCATATCAACAGAACTGTATGTTTATGTCTTGTCTTAATTATTTTGATTAAATGTCTAACTATTCCCAATATGTGTGAACATACTTGGCCAAATAAAGCTGATTCTGATTCAGTCAGAGGGTAATCGTCGGTGTGCTGTACTATCGTGGTGACCCACACAGAGAGCTTAGGACCATGATTTCAGTGTGTGCTTGTGTGAGGGGACAGGCAGGGCGGCGGCTCACTGGGTGATGCACTCCTGTGGGTATAGGGGCTGGGATAGGGGGCGGAGCAGTTACTCCTCAAGGAGGAGTAACAGTCACAGCCGTGGGGGGAGGAGAGGGAGAGGGTGCTCCCAAACTGGGGGTGTGGGTTTGATGAAGAGCAGAGAGACCCTGAGCCTGGGATGAACCAGCTGCCTACTGAAACGAAAGCGGATAAAGACAGAAACTAGAACCTCAAACTAAACAACACAAACAACAATATCAAGTTATATTCAATCATTAAACCGTTATATATTTAATCTAAACAATAGTAATAAATATCGTTCCGATTCAAAATATCATTTACGGGTGAATCTTATGACTTGCATTGGGAAACAGGAAACGGGCCAAGCTGCAGGGCCAGTTCAAAGGCATAGTGCGAGGCGCCCAGAAAGGGGGCGAGGTCTGGGCGGAGTCAGCTAAAGAAGAAAAAGGCCTGACCTTTTTCTGGATGCTGTGGACTGTGTTTGTGTGTGAGCTGCAGCTGCATGTTCCTTACATTTTTTTTATTAACACCAGCACCGTGAGGTTTGGCCTGGACTGGGTCCTGTCCTGCATGGTTGAAGACATGTTGACTGATGGTCAGCCCGTGTTCTGTTGGATCCCACAGAAAGGAAATGGGAATCCCGTTTGGATCGGATGCTGACAGTTGAAAAAAAACTCATGTCTGTGTGTTATGAAAGAATATCAATAAATGTTTCCGAAAGGGGATGACTCATTTGGTAATTATTTACGGCTTATGTTATGGCTGAGAAATTTACAGTCTTTACTAAAGTCTGACTTCTTTCGAGTCACCTTTAATATAGATTGGACACTCTCTATGCTATGTACAATACTTATATAGATGGTACATGTTTACTTGCTTGCACAGATGGTTGATTAGGTAATTAGTGTAAGTGTGTGTGTGTGTGTGTGTGTGTCCAATCGCATGTATGTCCAAGGTCCATAGTAAGTAATATACACTGATCAAGAGATGCCTGAAAGTGGATGAAAGAGGACATTAGTGGGTGTATCACTTAGTGTAACGGGTGCAGGAAAATGAGCAGGACTGCAAGCCATATAATGACCCACTGTCCTTATCTAGCTCTTAATACAGTATGCATACAGTGATGTATCTACAATGGACAGCTACTATAAGCAGATAGCACAGTACAGGTGCTTAATCTGTATGCTATTTCCATCCATCCATTGTCCAAACCGCTTATCCTACTGGGTCACAGGGGGTCCGGAGTCTATCCCGGAATCAATGGGCACGAGGCAGGGAAGAACCCAGGATGGGGGGCCAGCCCATCACAGCTCACACTCACACACCATTCACTCACACATGCACACCTACGGTAAATTTAGCTACTCCAATTAGCCTCAGCATGTTTTTGGACTGTGGGGGGAAACCGGAGGAAACTAGCAGCTTTGTGTGGTAATTGTTTGTATTAAAAATACATTGGATCAAGTCAAATTATTTTTATGAAGAATTAACATCTAAAAGCTGCTAGTAGACCGTGGGAAAATAATTTTTCTATTTTCTTGCTGCCATCTCGTGGCCAAAAGTAGGTATTGCAATTTCCATCATATGTAAGAGGGCCTGCCCATCAGAGTAATGTACATCCTGTGACATGTATTGACTATCAAGACAAACTGAAACACGGTGTATTAGGCTGTCAATGAGTACTGGACTAGGGTGAAAAACTGCCTGATAATCTACCTATTAACTAGAAGAGTACAAACTGGAGACGGATCCCCTAATACAGAGGGATTAACGTCTGTGCCACATCCAGAACCATTCAGTGTAGGAGTCTGGTGGTTCTACTGGATACTGACAAGTACCCAGCCCCTTTGTTCCCTCTGATAATCATCAGTCCTCCTCTGAATGCCTTCACCACTCTATTCCTGAATAGGTACACATTTAAATATGCTAGCAAGATCAAGGTATTGGGATAACTGTTAGGTTCGCTGTTCAGAGAGTTGCAGTGAAAACCATCATACACAGTGGCCCTTTCTGGATAAGATTACCTCCCTCTGATCTAACAGGTCAAGATCAAAGCAAGGTGCATTGCAATGTCTGACACCCAGCACACTACAGCATATAAAATACAGGTATCCATCGCCTTCCGCATTTGGAACCAGGACCACTTGTTGCAAGTCAATTTGGGCGTATCTCAAGTTATACGAGAGAGGCAAGACATTAAGGACAGTATACACAGTACTGAAATAATAATGTACATATTAAACCACAGCACTTAATAAACAGATACTGCACTTACATTTCACAAAAAAAAAATAAAGCACAGATTGCACTAAGAAATCAAAAGATGCATGTGCTAGCAAACAGTGGGAGCTGAGGAAGAAGCAGTGGTGAAATACTTTATTGTACAGTACAGTAAGTTTCTTTTTATAGAATGAAATAGCATACAGGGGGCGGCATGGTGGTGCAGTGGTTAGCACTGTTGCCTCACACCTCTGGGACCCGGGTTCGAGTCTCTGCCTGGGTCACATGGGTGTGGAGTTTGCATGTTCTCCCCGTGTCGTCGTGGGGTTTCCTCCGGGTACTCCGGTTTCCCCCCACAGTCCAAAAACATGCTGAGGCTAATTGGAGTTGCTGAATTGCCCGTAGGTGTGCATGTGTGAGTGAATGGTGTGTGAGTGTGAGCTGTGATGGGCTGGCCCCCCATCCTGGGTTCTTCCCTGCCTCGTGCCCATTGATTCCGGGATAGACTCCGGACCCCCTGTGACCCAGTAGGATAAGCGGTTTGGACAATGGATGGATGGATGGATGCTGAGGCTAACTGGAGTTACTAAATTGCCCGTAGGTATGCATGTATGAGTGAATAGTGTGTGAGTGTGCCCTGTGATGGGCTGGCTCCCCATCCTGGGTTGTTCCCTGCCTCGTGCCCATTGCTTCCGGGATAGGCTCCAGACCCCCCACGACCCAGTAGGATAAGCGGTTTGGACAATGGATGGATGGATGGAAATAGCATACAGATCTTATAAGCACCTGTACTGTGCTATCTGCTCATAGTAGCTGTCCATTGTAGATACATCACTGTATGCATACTGTATTAAGAGCTAGACAAGGGTCATTATATGGCTTGCAGTCCTGCTCATTTTCCTGCACGCGTTACACTAAGTGATACACCCACTAATGTCCTCTTTTATCCACTTTCGGGCATCTCTTGATCAGTGTATATTATTTACTATGGACCTTGGACATACATGCGATTGAACACACACACACACTTACACTAATTACCTAATCATCCATCTGTGCAAGCAGGTAAACATTTACCATCTATGTAAGTATTGCACATTGCATAGAGAGTGTCCAATCTATATTAAAGGTGACTCAAAAGAAGTCAGACTTCAGTAAAGACTGTAAATTGGCAGCCATAACATAAGCCGTAAATAATTACCAAATGAGTCATCCCCTTTCGGAAACATTTATTGATATTCTTTCATAACACACAGACATGAGTTTTTTTTCAACTGTCAGCATCCTTCTCGATTGTCAGAAGCTCTGCGCTAGAGGGAGGTTTACTGGTCTTATACTCTTCTGGCACCTTGTGTGATTCCTGACTTGGGACATCAGTTTGGCTCCTTCTGTATGTGGTTTACATTGTATTTGTTCTTTAAAGTTGCCCCTTCAGAATTAGACAGTGTAACCAGCTTGCCACATATTGCCTGGATGACATAAGGTCCGGTAAAATCCGGTTCCGTTCTTCCTCCTTTCCGTCCCCGCTTCCTCATGTTGAACAGAAGCGCCTCATCTCCAACATGATAAACTGTGTTTTGGTACCTCTTTTGTATTCGTTTACCACATGCCTGCTTCTGTTTTTCCTGTTACTAGGAGATGTTTTCAGCTGTTGTTGCTTATTGTCTCAACTACTTTATTTTTTTCATCAAAAAACGTGCCGTAGCTTTTCTCATCGGGAAGAATAATTGTGGAAAGCTGAAGTGGAAAAACATTCATAGCAAATTATTATTATTCACAGATCATTATAAAGAGTCATTTTCTAAAAGCATTAAGAACAATGTAATTTGCTGTTTCAAGATATGTTTTTAAATAACTACTTGTCAGTCATAAGAAACTCTTCAACACACATGATCCGATCTTGCCACAAATCATTTTTAATCTCACTTTTGTTGCCAGCAGTTCAGACATTAATGGCTGTGTGTTGAGTTATTTTGAGGGGACATCAAATTTACACCATTATACAAGCTGTACACTGATTACTTTACATTCTATCAGAGTTTCATATCTTTAACGTTGTCCCTTGAAAAGATATAATAAAATATTTACAAAAATGTGTGGGGTGTACTCACTTTTGTGAGATACTGTATATTAAGGGATTGATTGTCAATAATATCAGTAATTCCTGATGTAATGTTAAAAGAATAGAGCCTGTCTCACACAGTTCTAAAACAACCTCAAAAACAGACTTACCATTTTATGTCATCATTCGTTTTCTCATCCAGGCCATTGGTTTGGGGATGATATGCAGCAGTGATCAACGGCAGAACAGGGGCTCTGAACGCAGTATGGATTAAAAAGGAATTAACCATCTCTCTCAATATAAAATTAGGATCATTTATTCTCTACAGAGGCCCCCATAGAATAGTGCATCCATCCCCTCACTCATGTTTAGACAGACGTAAGGCAACAGGCCAATGACATTCAGAACAGCAACAACATCAACAATTGTACAGCTAGTTTTAAAATTTAATAAAAAAGACAAACCAATTAGGTAATATTAATGAAATTATTAAAATGTGCAGATTAATAGTCAGAAATAATTTGCGATTTTAAGAGCGGAAAGGATACATTAAAACTCAATTACATTTATCCCTTAATAATAAAAAAAAGGTTTTTGAATTTTACATCATGATAAATGAGAACTATATGTGATTACTAATTACTGTTGACTAATTTCCTGTCTGGACGTTTCCCTCCTCATTGTTAAAAGTCATTATATGTCTGGGTGCCAGTCAGTGGAAGCACACAGACATGTTGGCCAGCTGTCATATTCATTCAGCACCAGCCCATCAAGTAGAGAATTCAGCACCACGGACAGTGACCTGTGTTACAATGACATCAGGTCATTGGCTTAAATATTTTTCTAGAAATAACTAAATGGCTCTATTGTAGAAATTTCCAGCCAGAGTCTTGTGGTGCGTTCGTTTTTCTCTCGGAACTTGGAAATTCCAAATTGGGTGACATCACATCCAACAATCTCCCGTTCAAGCTAGCACAACTCGGAACAAACATGGCTGCCTCCATGAATACGCTGCTGTGTTGTTGCTTTATATTTTAGCAGTTATGGAGTAAGATTATTATTTCAGACAAATAAACAAGAAACAGGAACTAGTCAAACCACATTAAAAGCTTTATAAAGTATTTTAGTACATTCATAGCGATATTCTTTTTTCGAGATCAAACAAACTACAAACAAACCAAAAACACTAACAAGTCTGGTAAAAATCTGATATTGCATGTTAGGATACTGTTTACGGTCACAATATGGTATTCTCTAAATCGAACACGTGCAATTACATTAATAATTACTAATAATTATAAATAATAATAATAATAAATGGGCGGTATGGTCGTGCACTGGTTAGCACTGTTGCCTCACACCTCTGGGACCCAGGTTCAAATCTCCGCCTGGGTCACATGTGTGTGGAGTTTGCATGTTCTCCCCATGTCGTCGTGGGGTTTCCTCCGGGTACTCCGGTTCCCCCCCACAGTCCAAAAACATGCTGAGGCTAATTGGACTTGCTAAATTGCCCGTAGGAATGCATGTGAGAGTGCATGGTGTGTGTGAGTGTGCCCTGCGATGGGCTGGCCCCCCATCCTGGGTTGTTCCCAGCCTCGTGCCCATTGCTTCCGGGATAGGCTCCGGACCCCCCGTGACCCAGTAGGATAAGCAGTTTGGAAAATGGATGGATGGGATAATAATAAATTTAACAAAATAAACATTTTTAAGGATTTGTAAAATAGAATTAATGTTGAGTGTGTAAGCCGCCATGTTGAAATTACGTCACAGGGGCAACTCGGACAAGAAGATTCTGTCAGACATTAACGTCATAAAAGAGGCGTTTCTAATGGGAAGTGATGTTTTTCGTGACGTTTTTGTCCGAGTTGGAGTGAAATAATCAAACGCAGCATGTGTTCCTATTTGAAGAGAATATTCTATTTTTATTCTAAGGAACTACAGAAAATCAGCTCTGCATGTGATCTCCCCTTTACTGCTCGAGCAGGGCACACGCACATCAACAAGTGTCAAGGCAGCAAGTGCATGCAAACAACTTCTCAGGACGGTTACAGTATAGGACCTTCAGAAAGAGCCAGACTGCGGCGTCATTCAGAGATTCCATTGTCTAAGGCTTGCACTAAAACATTACAGCATATTTAAACAAAGTAGCATGGCACCTGTGTCAGAATCCCTCCCTGCCTTGTTCTGTTCTCTCTTTGTTGTCCCCATTTAGCCAGCACATGTCACTGGCCATCCTGACTCCTCTTTTGATTGTGGGTTTTAAGGATATCAGTGGGTCTGTGTTTTCATAATTGTCCCCCAGGCCACCATGCTGCTCAGCCCTTGATTCCAACTACAGTTGCAATCAGGTGGTTCTCAATCTACTAGGACTGTATAACAGGATTGGCCACCTGTTCTACCTTTACTCGTTCAGCCGCATTCATGAGTCTGGCCTATAGGTTATTCAAATTTTGTCCTGCCAAATTTACCGGACAGGAGGTGGACACTGCAAATGAATGTGTGAATACTCCAATACCTACATCTTTACAAGTTACCTGAAGTGGTTTGGTAAATGATTGTGAGGTTGGAAGTCCTTCTTGATGTCTGTTTGCAGCTCATCCACCAGCAACTGCACGAGTTGTCGCTCCCAGAGGGAATCCCACTCTCGGTCCGCTGGAGGGTCCATCTCACTGTAGCTGGAGTATGTTTCCATCAGTCACTTGGCGTGGGGCTCACAGAATTTACCAGGCTCCTGTTTAATCTGACGCACCTTAGTCCAGTCCATGCATCTGGGGAACTTCTCTGAAAATCTCTGGCAGATTCTTTGCAGCTATACTTGATATTGGGTACTTGCCGCAACTAAGTAATGGGTTGTTGAATCAAAGTCCCGTTCCATGTCAAAAATAACCCCATTTTAGGGTTTTGTTAAACAACTGGTCTAATTTGGATGCAGAGGTTCTGCACGGAAGGCCCAGTCTCTGAAGGGCTGTGGCATAGCGAGGCCTGTTCTGCCTGGAATCCGGCAGGTCACTGGCAACATCCCCCAACTCCTTCATCTATAAGGTCGGGAAACCAGAACGTTTACTCCCCCTTATGGATAAGGACATACCAACGTTGGGGCAACTCCTGCTGCCTGAGTCTTCAACCAAGTCCAAAACAAAAGTATACAATGTTAGGAAGGGTAATTCAATGGTATGAGACTGAAACTAGAAACTGTAAATCGGATGGAGTTAAATAGCAATACTGTGGAAGAGGCATGGGAATTTTTTAAAAGCACATTGTTGCAAGTGCAAAAGAACTTCATACCCGTTTCCAGAAAAACTAAATCTAGGAAACTGCAACCAAGCTGGTGTCATGACCTGCTTGTACGATCCTCGTGTGTGCCACGCCCCCTCATTAACCATGTGTGCTGCCCCGATTGTAACCAGCTGTTTTCTGTCAGTTTGAGTAGTCCTGTGTATTTAGTCCACATTCAAGTCTGTTTCCCCAGTCCTGTCATTGAAATCTCTCGCTGTTGGTACCTGTTTTCATCAATAAACCCTCATTCCCGACTCTCCGTTTCCCGGATCCTTGATTCCTCGCTTCCTGCCTGTTCGTCCAGCACGCGATGTCACAGGTGGTTTACTACGAAAATTAAGAATAAAGTCAGGAGCAAAAGGGCTTTCTTCCACAAATGGAAATTAACTAATGATTTCAAAATAAAGCAGGAGTATCTAAGTCTACAGGTTTAGTTAATAACAGTTATAAGGATGACGTTAAAAGTTTCTTCCAATATTTTAACTCCGAAAGAGCTCTAAAAGCTGAAAATCACTCATTTGCAGGATAGTAAGGGCCTTATAATTGAAAATGAAATTGATATAAATGAGTTTAATGATTATTTTACAATGGCTGTTCACAGTAGAATAGCTTACCACCATTTAGTACAAATACAACGATGTCTATGACCAATATATGTATAACTGAGGCTGATGTGGTACAAAGCCTAGCTAAGCTCAAAATAAATAAATCGCAAGGCCCTGATGGCATCTTATCTATAGTTTTAAAAGAGATGAGGGGTATTATTAGCCAACCTTTAACTTTACTATTCCAGAAATCATTATCTGCTGGTGTGGTATCTTCTGATTGATGTTAGATCATGTCTCATGTCCAGAGAGGCTACAACAGGATCTGGATTTAATTAGCGACTGGGCTCATACGTGGCAGATGAAATTTAACATAGATAAATATAAGGTAATCCATGCAGGGAGCAGAAATATAGTAAATATAGTAAAGTACAGATATTTTATGGGTTTCACTGAAATAAAGGTAGCTGATTATGAGAAAGATCTCGGTGTGTATGTTGATACTTCCATGTCCCACTCTTGCCAGTGTGGGGAAGCATTAAAAAAAGGCAAAAGGATGTTGGATTAAACTCCACACACCTAGAGATGTAAGTCAAGAGAAGTGATGCTACGATTATATAATTCCTTGGTAAGATCCCACCTAGAATACTGTGTGCAGGTTTGGTCACCATACCTTCAGAAGGACATTGCTGCCTTGGAAAAGGTGCAACGTAGGATGACTAGAATGATTCCTGCACTTAGAGGAATGTCTTATGAGGAGAGGTTCGCTGAGCTGAATCTGTTTAGCCTCAAGCAAAGGAGACTATGGGGGGACATGATCCAGGTATATAAGATTCTAACAGGTCGGGATGCTGTTCAGCCAAATGACCATTTCAATATTAATTTAAAATACTAGAACTCGTGGCCATAGTGGAAATTAGCTGGAGAACATTTAAAAATGAATCTGAGGAAGCACTTCAATTCAATTCAATTTTATTTATATAGCGCTTTTAACGACATGCATTGTCACAAAGCACTTTACATTTAACCGGCCAGAACCCCACCAAGCAAGCCTGAGGCGACAGTGGCAAGGAAACTCCCTCTAGCAGGAAGAAACCTTGAGTGGAACCTAGACTCAGAAGGGGACCCCATCCTCCTCTGGGCGACCAAGGAGCATGAAACTGCATTTACATTGACATTCATTAGAGTTCATATAGTTATAAAGTCCCAGTTGGTTTCATGTAGTTATATCCAGGAGTCCAGGTGCGGGTTCACACGGTGTAGTCGGCTCGGTATCAGCTCGAAAAAGAGAAGATGGAGAAGAGTTATTGCCCTACACCTAACCGGCAGGACTAAAGCAACTATGACAGCCTGCCTAAAAGAGTGACCTGGAAGGAAGCACAGGCATGAGGGTTTACAGAGGTTTTGGCGTCAAGCCACCTCCCATCCACAGCTTAAGTGATCGGCGAGAGTGGCAGGACGACAGCACCAATCCCCCCTTTCCCCTTCAATCTCAAATAACTATGAACCTCCAGATTTCCCATTCACCTTAGAAAAGAAGATTTAACTATCCAAAAGACTGGCGAAAGAGGTACATCTTAAGCCTTGACTTAAAAGCAGAGATTGTGTCTGAGTTCCGAACACTAATAGGAAGTTTATTCCATAGCTGTGGTGCTTTATGAGCAAATGCTCTTCCCCCAAAGGTAATGTTCTTTATTCTGGGTACGGATAGAATACCTCCATCTCGTCATCTAAGTGTATGATTCGGAACGCAAATGAGGTCACTCACATACTGCGGTGCAAGACCATTTACAGCTTTATAGGTTAAGAGCAGTGTTTTGTAGTCAACACGAAATCTAACTGGCAGCCAGTGCAGTGAAGATAAAATTGGGGTAATATGATTATATGTTTTAGTTTAACTATTGCTAGTAGCGGTTCAATCAATGCTGGGAGCATCGCTGAATAATTTTGATGGAACAGGGTCTAGCATACAAGTAGATGAATTTGAAGATAAAATTAAGTACATCAGTTCTGACTGGTTAACCAATATTCAATATTCAAAATGTTCTGTTTAATTGAGCATATTTTTGGTCAAAAAGTTTCATAAAGTCGTCACTGGAAAATAACCAGTGGTCTGGTTATTAGTCAGCTTGGACACCATAGTAAATAGGAATCTAGGATTATTTTTGTTTATTTCAATTAGTTCTGATAGATACTAGATGATTTGGCGGCACTAAGAGCCTTTTTGTAGCTACCCATAGCCTCTTTCCATGCTAGTTCGAACACCACTAGTTTAGTATGATGCCACTTACATTCTGTAAGGACATAAAACTTATAGGTCCTGCAGGCCCCAACTCTGATCAGCCTGCATCAGTCTATTTCAGAGCTCCGCTGGCCCAGGCAAGACTGGACTCAACTCGTCAAACCACCCCTTTTAAGGAAGGCAAAGGCCTGCCGGCTCCTGAGAGACTGGATAGGAATAACTGGAGCAGCACAGAAAAAGCAAGACCTTTCACCCCCGGAGTGACTAGAGTTCCACAATCAATCCACAGCAACAACAGCTGTCAGCCTCCAGACACAGACACCTTTTCCACTATAAACAGGATAACTCAGCACACATAGATGTTAGGGACAAATACACGCATGTTTGGTCTCGTTTGAATAGGCATGAGACGAGGAGTATTATACTCTCAGATTTAAGGCAGTATAGCTTTTCCTAAGAGAAATACAGAAACTTCGGCTCAACCCACCAAACTGAGAGAGATTCTCTCATGGTAGAACAAGGGAATTACAACCACCCCCTAAAGTGATCTGATTGGCTGGGGACTTGAGAACCAAGGTCAGCAATGCCCCTAAAATTAACCATTGACCGAAATTAGTCAGTCTTCAGAAACATGCCATCACCTGGTCTGGATACTTAAGGAAGGGCTTCAGAAGTAGTCGGGGAGTCACTCTGTAATCAGAGCTCCCGCAGAGAACTGGGTGAAAGTCTATCTGTAGTCAGATACTTTCCACAGAACTTTGTTCACTCTCAGCTGAGGAATGTGAATACATGATATGAAGACAACTGGATCACAACTGGATCACGGGGGAATCATAAGCAGGGAAGAACACACAGGCAAACAGCAGCAGCAACATTAAAGGCAGGACTGAGAAGCACATTTATACAAGGCTAAGCAGGGAGCAAACTAGAGGCACCTGAAATGAGTAACACAAGGGCAGGAAGGAGAGGTAAAACAAACGCGGAACAGGCATGGCACGTTATACCACACTAGGGAGGAAACGGGAGGTTCAGGAGGGCAGGGTGTGGCAGGGATCCGTTTCAAAATTTAATTTTGGCTTGTACAAACCTTGGTAAAAGCTGCAAAAGATCGATCAACCACTTTCTGAGCTATTGTCTTAACAAACAAAGCATCTGTTGGGGTGGCGGTGTCTGGGGAATACCATGTGTAATACACCTTGTGAAGATTTATATGTAAAACAAAATATTTTTTGATTCTATCACACATATAGAAATTATCCATCCATCCATTTTCCAAACCGCTTATCCTATTGGGTCGCGGGGGGTCCGGAGCCTATCCCAGAATCAATGGGCACGAGGCAGGGAACAACCCAGGATGGGGGGCCAGCCCATCGCAGGGCACACTCACACACCATCCACTCACACACACACACCTACGGGCAATTCAGCAACTCCAATTAGCCCCAGCATGTTTTTGGACTGTGGGGGGAAACCGGAGTACCCAGAGGAAACCCCACAACGACATGGGGAGAACATGCAAACTCCACACACATGTGACCCAGGCGGAGACACGAACCCGGGTCCCAGAGGTGTGAGGCGACAGTGCTAACCACTGCACCACCATGCCGCCCCTTATAGAAATTATTCTAGGTTTAAATAGTAATTTAGCTGAGTAACTAGGCTGAAATTCTAGATAGTTGCAATTTTAAGAATTATTACTATTATTCACAGCTTTTAAGCATGCAGTTGGATGACGGATGGATGGATATTCAGCCACCAGAAATGCCAATTGTTGTTAAGAGGATCAAAGTCTGCAAAGTAGTATGCAGGGTTTAAGGCCAGAACACAGCATACTCTCCGACAGAAAGCATAAAGTTCACTGGGGGAATTTCTGTGGCCACTGCCTGAACAGCATGTGTGGAGAATGTTTATGAGGGTCGAGCCATGCAGAGCTGCTGGCCCTGGCATGTAATGATGAATCACAAATCAGTTAAAAATCGGTGCAAATGCATGAAGATTTAAACCGGCTGATGTGGAAAATGAATCACTATTGTAGGAGTACTTCACAGTACTTTAACAGAAAAACTGGTGTAATATTACATTTGATTTCACAATGTGAGTTTGACGTCAGATGTCACTGCGTATCACGTCGACATCGTACGTCAGTTTTTGGTTTTGAGCGAACGCGAGATGATGAATGAATTTGAAACTGAGGACGGCACAGTGGTTAGTGCTGGCTTCGGTCCAGGGCCCTTTCTGTGTGGAGTTCGCATGCTCTCCCCGTTTTCGCCGGGGACTCCAGGTTCCTCCCACGGTCCAAAAGCATGCAGGATAGGTTGACTGGTGAGTCTAAATTGGCCCTGTAGTTGTGTGAGTGTGTGCGACCTGCGGTGTGTAGGTGACTGCCTGGGCTTGGTTCCTGTCTGCGCCCCTTGTTCCCGGGATAGGCTCCGGTCTCCCCCGCGATCCCAGTTGGGATTAAGTGGTTTCAGAAAATGGATGGATGGACGCACCGCCCGATCTTCAATTGGCGGTGTGGCAGCATATTAGCTTTCCGGTAATCACAAACGAGGAGGAAACAGCGAGAAAAGCACAGACAAGACATAAACTGCATGCAAACATTGTAATAGACTGATAACATACACAAACAGGTCCACTGGCACCACCGTGAGCTGAGTGAAGATTATTAAAAGGGCAAAGCACGCTAAAAAGCTGCACATGCAAACCTTAGCTTATTTATTTGATTTATTTTTTTTTATTTACTTATTTTGATTTGGGATTTTTTTCAACAGTATTTTATTCAAATTCAGTTGCACTGTTCACAACAGTGTCAACAGTTCAGAAAGATAAATATAAGAATATTTTTGAATATATTTGTCTGCAGCTCATTCTGCAAAAAATGAGAAAATTGTATCGTGAACTCAGAATCGTGAATCGTATCAAATGGTGAGTTGAATGTATCGTTACATCCCTAGTTCTTACAGTAGTACTATGGTATGGTGGAGCCACATGACAGGAAGGCAGTACATTGCGAAGTCTGTTAAGAACATCATTCGCACTGAACTGCCCTCCATTGACCAGCTGTACTTTAACTGCCACAGTAACAAGGTTCAGTCTATAATCCAGGACTCTGACCACCATCCACAAACACTGACTAGCAGATTCATGAACAGCTTCATTCGCCAAACAATTCAAACCTGCAGCTTTTGCATCCCCTGTAACAGTCATTTCCACGGCAGCTGCACTGTACAGCTGTTACTGCACTTTATCCACCACTGACCACGTATCATCCAGTTTTGTCCTGCTTTGTATCGCACTGTTTCTGCACCATGTTGTCTTGTACTCCCTTGTGTTGTTATGCACCATCTGTGTTGTTCTGAGCAGTGCCATGATGCAATATTACAAAAAGATCTTGAGGAAATGCAGAGTTCTGGAGGAGATTCTCACAGATCATGGCATGTGTTTATACTGAAGAAACTGTACAAATTGCTAGACATAAAACACAGGACTGGCAACTGTGGTACGTTTTAACACCTTGATAAAAAACTTAAAATCCATAGTAAGTAGGACAACCTCATAGAACCTTTACTAGTCATTGTTCAGAAGATTAACACGGATTAAAAACCATTACTATGAAAGCACGCTAATCAGTTAAGTTGATTATGTGGAGAGAGAGAAAAAAAACTGTCTTTGAAAAAGATCAACCATAGAACGAAGCTGCAGCATTGACACCCCCTAGTGGTGATTTGAAGATAGTTCTGTCTGTAGCAGCTAAGCAGTAGATTTGGCGTCAGGTGCCATGACAAACTCAGTGCTGCTCGGTTTGAACGGCAGAAGCACAAAAATAAAGGGGGCATCTACTGCACGCCCCCCACCCTTGAAAATGGTACAAATTATCATGCAACAGTTTTCTTAAGTAAGTCTTTTTGGGCGTCTGCAGAAACCTCCACGATGCGATTGCCCTGATTAAGAAGTGCGCAGCGGATACAATTTGGGATGCATCGTTCATCCGATTTATTAATATATAATTATTAGTATGTCTATATTATTTTAGAAACGTTACTTGACGAATATTTTTCATTGAGATTGATTCCCCGTTTAAAATTTTGGTGACACTTCATATTTTTTAAGAGAGACAGACAATTTGACGCATGCAATTTGCAGAAATATGTTGTGCCGCTATAAAGTACACAGGCAGCATGACAAACATAAGTACTCACTGAAGCCACGACATACGCCCGGCTGGCCCCAGCGGTACCCCTAAGAAGAAGGCTTTTTTCACAACCCACGACCATCACGAGGGCAAAAAAAACTGAATAGCCTAGAATTTAGTTAATTACAAGGCACATATTTATTGGAGCAAGAGCTCTAACATAAAACTACCTTGTAATTATAAAGTATTATGGCTGTGAACAATGTACAAACAGGCACAGAAAGTAAAATACTCCAAAAATGCAAAGAACCTAAATATTTTTGTTTCCACCGATTCACTCTTGATGTGTTAGGAGTCACAGTTCAGTAGCCTATTCTTCAGTATCTGCATTTAAGACCACCAACTGCTCTTTCTCCTCCTTCGCTCGTCGGCTCAGAGTATTGGACTTGGTAAGTAATGTTGCCCTTTTGGTTCCAGCAGCACTCTCTGCTTCCTCTGCCATGTGCTCAGCATCCTTTTGTAAACTCTCACATACACTTTCCAGTGAGACTCTCTTCC
The DNA here is from genome assembly GCF_023856365.1 of Brienomyrus brachyistius. Classification (NCBI taxonomy): domain Eukaryota; kingdom Metazoa; phylum Chordata; class Actinopteri; order Osteoglossiformes; family Mormyridae; genus Brienomyrus; species Brienomyrus brachyistius. Next base: position 22,969 of record NW_026043015.1, on the reverse strand, counting down.
TCTTGAGTTCCTCAAGTTTTCTTTTTTGCTTTTCGCTCATCTTTCACCTTTGGTCAGAGGCGCTTTGGTTGCTCCCCCACACACTCTGACATGGTCGCATATAAGCCTCTGTGCAACAACTGTTTCCTCTGATAAGTTGCAGGTCTCCACCTCTATTCGTTCCACTTCGGCTTGCCCATAGGACAGCAGCAGCAAGTTCTTGCAGAACATCCAGAGGTCAGGATAAGGCCCACTAACTTTTTGATGTAAAAAGACATCAACTTTGGATGGTGCTGAAGGAATGAAGGATATAAAATCCAAGCCTTTTGCCTCATTGTGCAGGTGATTATCAGACTGCTGGGATATTGCATCACCTGTAATTACATTAATTACAGTAGATTAGATGCAGATCAACAATGTCAATACACAGAATCACATGTAGAATAGGAAAGTGATTTATAACCCAATTTTCCTATGATACCATAAATGTGCAATCATTTTAATTTAATCTTGAGATATCTCTAGGCTCATCAAAGAAAATATAACTGGGCTGATGCTTCTTTTCAAACACCAAGAGTCGGTCTTCTAAATACTGCTAAAATCTACGTGTTAACACTATTCAGTTCAGGGACGGATTATGGGTTTTGTGGGCCCCTGGGTAAAACGTTCGCGAGGCCCCCCCCCACCACCACCACCTGCACCACCACCACAACCACCACAAGTCAAGGGCCCTTGGCAGCCAAACACCCTCCCTATAGGGTCAGGGGACCTTGTAGGCAGAGGATCAAAGAATGTAGGCCCTCTAAAATAGACAAACGAAAATACATTGCTGATAAGCGTTGCAAATTGTTTTGGGCTTGGGGCCCACGGGCCCCCTGCACCCCAAGGGCCCCTGGGCAGCGGCCCCGCTAACCCGGTTTGTAATCCGTCCCTGATTCAGTTAGATGTGAAAAAAGAAAAGCATAATTTAAAAATAATATTCTGAACTATCCTATTCTTATCCTATGATTTACCAGCAGATATCCTGCCTGCCAACCGATTCTCCTGCGCAAACTTCTGCATGAGATTTCTCCTTTTCTGCTGGCAGTTATCTGGCTGGTGTGCATTTTGTTTGGGTCCAAGCACGTCATCTCATGTACAATCGAGTACTTCAGAGGGCATTTATCCAAGGCCTTTTTGCACATTTTTGAGAGCACAATCTGGCAATTTTTTTTAATCTGAAGGACACCAAGGTCACTTCCACTGCCTTTGGCTCCTGACTGTCTCTGACAAAAAGATGGTTTGTCAAATTTCCAGAATCTTTCTGCACACTCAGCCCAAGGTTAACACTACCTCAGCTGTACATATCAAACCAGCTCAAACTCCATGTTATTCACATATTTTTTACTTCACAATTGTTTGATACATTTGTATGTAAAGATACCAGTGAATTCACAGAAGTCCCACCTTGATGACAGCCATTCCTATATCCACCTCCTTTGGACTGAGCCAGAGTTTTTGCCTGTACAACAGCTGTACATGTTGCTACACAACACTTAAACATTCTATTTCCTCAATGAACTATTTTTTTTGCAGCAAAAGCCATGAAGCAGCAATAAAATCTTTAAAATATGCTTACCAATAAATATGGTTCTCCCATTTAAACACATGTAAAGATAAACCATGGATATTTAAAAATCATGGGTTCGTTAATGAGTTTAAATGTTATTGAATGGCTTACCTTAAACTTCTCCAGTAAGTCTTCAGCGGTGGAGTGGCTCATGTACTGTGATCCCAGAACCAGGACTGCACTCGAGAGCCATTCTCATAATTCACCCAATACCTGACATGCACATCCAGTTGTTTTCTTTTGATGGTCCTGTTCATACTTACGTCAAACATGACAACGAAGCTCCCTTTTAATATATGGAGCGAGTCCAAATCGCGCAAGAAAAGCGGTTTTATCTTTACCACAAGTGACCCTGCGAGTCAGGGAACATCACCCTGGAGACGGTGTGAATGTCATCATTGGACGTATAGGAGTGATGTCGGCAAACCGTTTGCAAAGCCCATAGCACTTCTGCTTTCAGTGTGGGTTGAGGAGGATGTACTGAAGGCATTATTTGTCATGGGATCCGGAGACACTGCCAAAACGGGTGTAGGCCTATCTTTAGAGGTTGTACTTATCTCCACTGAATAAACATAAATCTGGGCTTATTCTATACTGAACAAAAATATAAACGCAACACTCTTGTTTCTGCTCCCATTTTTCATGAGATGGACTTAAAGACCTACAATTCATTCCAGATACACAATATTACCATTTCTCTCAAACATTTCTCACAAATCAGTCTAAATGTGTGATAGTGAGCACTTCTGCTTTGCTGAGATAATCCATCCCACCTCACAGGTGTGCCACATCAAGATGCTGATCTGACATCATGGGTAGTGCACAGGTGTACCTTATACTGCCCACAATAAAAGGCCACCCTGGAATGTGCAGTTTTTTGCTTTATTGGGGGTCTGGGGACTCAGAACCGGTCAGTATCTGGTGTGACCACCATTTGCCTCATGCAATGCAACACATCTTCTTCGCATAGAGTTTATCAGATTGTCAATTGTGGCCTGTGGAATGTTGGTCCACTCCTCTTCAATGGCTGTGCGAAGTTGTTGGATATTAGTGGGAACTGGTACACGCTGTCGTATACGCCGGTCAAGCACATCCCAAACAAGAGCAGCTGACCTGAGAAATAAGAAATAAGCTAAGCTGGAAACCTGGACCCTCCGACCAAGAATGCGTGAAGTACCCTCAGAAGGTCTACTAGAAGATGTACGTAGAAGACTACTACAGATCAGCTGATCTACACCACAGCAACAGTGATCCTTGAGCTGGAGCCGGACCGTCTTTGAAGACTCCGTAAATCTCCGTATAATAATATATATCTACGGGAACGAGAAAGGAGAAAGCAGAGAACAAGAACAAGATTTGTAAATGTAAGATTTGAAGGACCCCCGGCATGAAAAATAGAATAGTTCTCGTCATTAGTGAACATGTGTCTCGTCATTGTGTATCATGGACAGTAAGAGGGGGATCAATAGAGTGTTGTTATTATAACGTCTAAAAAGTCTGTCGATAAATCAATAAGAAAATAAATGAAGTCGTTTTCGCGAACACGCGAACAGGGGCCGGACCGACTGTAGGGGGCGTGGCCAGAGACAGCCATAGCTGTCAAGTCTCCCGTTTTGGCCGGGAAACTACCGTATTTTACTTCTCTTTCCCGCCGTCCTCCCGTATTAGTATTTTCCCGTAAATCTCCCTTATATTATATAGTTGCTGGATAGTGTAGTGGTAAGATCGCCGCCTTTCACACGGGAGACCGGGGTTCGAATCCCGGTTGTGGCCAAAAATATATTTTATATATTTTATATATTTATATTTATATTTATATTATATTTTATATAATTTATATTATTTTATATTTCCTGTCTTAAAATGTAAGGGATACTGGAGCCTGGTTGCGGTGGTGGGATGGCTCACGGCGGGTGCCGGAAAATTTCCTTTATTTTCAAATCCAAACCTTGACAGGTATGCTGCTGTTCCAAATCATGGGTGCATGTTACAAGTGCGGAACATATTTTAACTTAGTACTAACTTAGCATCATATTTGATCTGATTCGACTGAATATCCCAGGTTTCCATCTCTCATGCATCTGGTGTGACGTGTTTTCAACGTCTCACTCCGGCCAGCTGACCAAAGTTGGTAACCTTGGTATTGTGTGTAGGAGATTCGGTATAACTATAATTTCGTTCTCCATTTGCATGCCCGAAGTGTCTTTAAGTGTTATGTAGTTTTGCCTGAAACGCAAAAATAAAACAAAGCAATTAAAGCCGATCAGTGGCTCAAATTGTGCTGTAGCGATTGAAGAACTTTTGTCGGAAGTTGGATTCGAACCCACGCCTTACTTGGGAGAACAGAATACCAGAATAGAGTAGGTTAAGTCCAGCCTTGGCTTCCAAGCTGACGTTTTTCTACATATGTGCTTGTGTATCATGGACAGTAAGAGGGGGCAGGCAAGGAGAGAATTTCTCTCTTTGGGGATCAATAGAGTGTTGTTATTATAACGTCTAAAAAGTATGATGGTCTGTCGATAAATCAATAAGAAAATAAATGAAGTCGTTTTCGCGAACACGCTGGAAAAGCCAGGGGCCGGACCGACTGTAGGGGGCGTGGCCAGAGACAGCCTGCTGACCATAGCTGTCAAGTCTCCCGTTTTGGCCGGGAAACTACCGTATTTTACTTCTCTTTCCCGCCGTCCTCCCGTATTATTTTCCCGTAAATCTCCCTTATAATATATATATATATATTATATTATATAGTTGCTGGATAGTGTAGTGGTAAGATCGCCGCCTTTCACACGGGAGACCGGGGTTCGAATCCCGGTTGTGGCCAGAAACAACTGCTATCACAACTAGAGATTGATGAGGTACAACACGATTGCTACGACAAGGGGGAGCCAGGACGACAGGTCAGGGGGGAGATATCATCATCCCCACATTCCGAGATTGGGTACCAAGCCCCATATATATTAGTAGGCTGAATACAAGAGCAGCTGACCTGAGAAATAAGAAATAAGCTAAGCTGGAAACCTGGACCCTCCGACCAAGAATGCGTGAAGTACCCTCAGAAGGTCTACTAGAAGATGTACGTAGAAGACTACTACAGATCAGCTGATCTACACCACAGCAACAGTGATCCTGGAGCCGGACCGTCTTTGAAGACTCCGTAAATCTCCGTATAATAATATATATCTACGGGAACGAGAAAGGAGAAAGATAAAAATAATAATAATAATAGATAAAGATAAAAATAATAATAATAATAATAAAATAATTTAATAATAAGAGAAATAATAGTTAATAATAATAATTAATAATAGTTCTCGTCATTAGTGAACATGTGTCTCTGTATCATGGACAGTAATCAATAGAGTGTTGTTATTATAACGTCTAAACGTCCTCTGTCGATAAATCAATAAGAAAATAAATGAAGTCGTTTTCGCGAACACGCGAACAGGGGCCGGACCGACTGTAGGGGGCGTGGCCAGAGACAGCCTGCTGACCATAGCTGTCAAGTCTCCCGTTTTACTTCTCTTTCCCGCAGTCCTCCCGTTTTAGTATTTTCCCGTAAATCTCCCTTATATTATATAGTTGCTGGATAGTGTAAGATCGCCGCCTTTCACACGGGAGACTGGGGTTCGAATCCCGGTTGTGGCCAAAAATATATTTTATATATTTTATATATTTATATTTATTCCGCACTTGTAACATGCACCCATGATTTGGAACAGCAGCATACCTGTCAAGGTTTGGATTTGAAAATAAAGGAAATTTTCCGGCACCCGCCGTGAGCCATCCCACCACCGCAACCAGGCTCCAGTATCCCTTACATTTTAAGACAGGAAATATAAAATAATATAAATTATATAAAATATAATATAAATATAAATATAAATATATAAAATATATAAAATATATTTTTGGCCACAACCGGGATTCGAACCCCGGTCTCCCGTGTGAAAGGCGGCGATCTTACCACTACACTATCCAGCAACTATATAATATAAGGGAGATTTACGGGAAAATACTAAAACGGGAGGACGGCGGGAAAGAGAAGTAAAACGGGAGACTTGACAGCTATGGCTGTCTCTGGCCACGCCCCCTACAGTCGGTCCGGCCCCTGTTCGCGTGTTCGCGAAAACGACTTCATTTATTTTCTTATTGATTTATCGACAGACTTTTTAGACGTTATAATAACAACACTCTATTGATCCCCCTCTTACTGTCCATGATACACAATGACGAGACACATGTTCACTAATGACGAGAACTATTCTATTTTTCATGCCGGGGGTCCTTCAAATCTTACATTTACAAATCTTGTTCTTGTTCTCTGCTTTCTCCTTTCTCGTTCCCGTAGATATATATTATTATACGGAGATTTACGGAGTCTTCAAAGACGGTCCGGCTCCAGCTCAAGGATCACTGTTGCTGTGGTGTAGATCAGCTGATCTGTAGTAGTCTTCTACGTACATCTTCTAGTAGACCTTCTGAGGGTACTTCACGCATTCTTGGTCGGAGGGTCCAGGTTTCCAGCTTAGCTTATTTCTTATTTCTCAGGTCAGCTGCTCTTGTTTGGGATGTGCTTGACCGGCGTATACGACAGCGTGTACCAGTTCCCACTAATATCCAACAACTTCGCACAGCCATTGAAGAGGAGTGGACCAACATTCCACAGGCCACAATTGACAATCTGATAAACTCTATGCGAAGAAGATGTGTTGCATTGCATGAGGCAAATGGTGGTCACACCAGATACTGACCGGTTCTGAGTCCCCAGACCCCCAATAAAGCAAAAAACTGCACATTCCAGGGTGGCCTTTTATTGTGGGCAGTATAAGGTACACCTGTGCACTACCCATGATGTCAGATCAGCATCTTGATGTGGCACACCTGTGAGGTGGGATGGATTATCTCAGCAAAGCAGAAGTGCTCACTATCACACATTTAGACTGATTTGTGAGAAATGTTTGAGAGAAATGGTAATATTGTGTATCTGGAATGAATTGTAGGTCTTTAAGTCCATCTCATGAAAAATGGGAGCAGAAACAAGAGTGTTGCGTTTATATTTTTGTTCAGTATAGAATAAGCCCAGATTTATGTTTATTCAGTGGAGATAAGTACAACCTCTAAAGATAGGCCTACACCCGTTTTGGCAGTGTCTCCGGATCCCATGACAAATAATGCCTTCAGTACATCCTCCTCAACCCACACTGAAAGCAGAAGTGCTATGGGCTTTGCAAACGGTTTGCCGACATCACTCCTATACGTCCAATGATGACATTCACACCGTCTCCAGGGTGATGTTCCCTGACTCGCAGGGTCACTTGTGGTAAAGATAAAACCGCTTTTCTTGCGCGATTTGGACTCGCTCCATATATTAAAAGGGAGCTTCGTTGTCATGTTTGACGTAAGTATGAACAGGACCATCAAAAGAAAACAACTGGATGTGCATGTCAGGTATTGGGTGAATTATGAGAATGGCTCTCGAGTGCAGTCCTGGTTCTGGGATCACAGTACATGAGCCACTCCACCGCTGAAGACTTACTGGAGAAGTTTAAGGTAAGCCATTCAATAACATTTAAACTCATTAACGAACCCATGATTTTTAAATATCCATGGTTTATCTTTACATGTGTTTAAATGGGAGAACCATATTTATTGGTAAGCATATTTTAAAGATTTTATTGCTGCTTCATGGCTTTTGCTGCAAAAAAAATAGTTCATTGAGGAAATAGAATGTTTAAGTGTTGTGTAGCAACATGTACAGCTGTTGTACAGGCAAAAACTCTGGCTCAGTCCAAAGGAGGTGGATATAGGAATGGCTGTCATCAAGGTGGGACTTCTGTGAATTCACTGGTATCTTTACATACAAATGTATCAAACAATTGTGAAGTAAAAAATATGTGAATAACATGGAGTTTGAGCTGGTTTGATATGTACAGCTGAGGTAGTGTTAACCTTGGGCTGAGTGTGCAGAAAGATTCTGGAAATTTGACAAACCATCTTTTTGTCAGAGACAGTCAGGAGCCAAAGGCAGTGGAAGTGACCTTGGTGTCCTTCAGATTAAAAAAAATTGCCAGATTGTGCTCTCAAAAATGTGCAAAAAGGCCTTGGATAAATGCCCTCTGAAGTACTCGATTGTACATGAGATGACGTGCTTGGACCCAAACAAAATGCACACCAGCCAGATAACTGCCAGCAGAAAAGGAGAAATCTCATGCAGAAGTTTGCGCAGGAGAATCGGTTGGCAGGCAGGATATCTGCTGGTAAATCATAGGATAAGAATAGGATAGTTCAGAATATTATTTTTAAATTATGCTTTTCTTTTTTCACATCTAACTGAATCAGGGACGGATTACAAACCGGGTTAGCGGGGCCGCTGCCCAGGGGCCCTTGGGGTGCAGGGGGCCCGTGGGCCCCAAGCCCAAAACAATTTGCAACGCTTATCAGCAATGTATTTTCGTTTGTCTATTTTAGAGGGCCTACATTCTTTGATCCTCTGCCTACAAGGTCCCCTGACCCTATAGGGAGGGTGTTTGGCTGCCAAGGGCCCTTGACTTGTGGTGGTTGTGGTGGTGGTGCAGGTGGTGGTGGTGGGGGGGGGCCTCGCGAACGTTTTACCCAGGGGCCCACAAAACCCATAATCCGTCCCTGAACTGAATAGTGTTAACACGTAGATTTTAGCAGTATTTAGAAGACCGACTCTTGGTGTTTGAAAAGAAGCATCAGCCCAGTTATATTTTCTTTGATGAGCCTAGAGATATCTCAAGATTAAATTAAAATGATTGCACATTTATGGTATCATAGGAAAATTGGGTTATAAATCACTTTCCTATTCTACATGTGATTCTGTGTATTGACATTGTTGATCTGCATCTAATCTACTGTAATTAATGTAATTACAGGTGATGCAATATCCCAGCAGTCTGATAATCACCTGCACAATGAGGCAAAAGGCTTGGATTTTATATCCTTCATTCCTTCAGCACCATCCAAAGTTGATGTCTTTTTACATCAAAAAGTTAGTGGGCCTTATCCTGACCTCTGGATGTTCTGCAAGAACTTGCTGCTGCTGTCCTATGGGCAAGCCGAAGTGGAACGAATAGAGGTGGAGACCTGCAACTTATCAGAGGAAACAGTTGTTGCACAGAGGCTTATATGCGACCATGTCAGAGTGTGTGGGGGAGCAACCAAAGCGCCTCTGACCAAAGGTGAAAGATGAGCGAAAAGCAAAAAAGAAAACTTGAGGAACTCAAGAGGAAGAGAGTCTCACTGGAAAGTGTATGTGAGAGTTTACAAAAGGATGCTGAGCACATGGCAGAGGAAGCAGAGAGTGCTGCTGGAACCAAAAGGGCAACATTACTTACCAAGTCCAATACTCTGAGCCGACGAGCGAAGGAGGAGAAAGAGCAGTTGGTGGTCTTAAATGCAGATACTGAAGAATAGGCTACTGAACTGTGACTCCTAACACATCAAGAGTGAATCGGTGGAAACAAAAATATTTAGGTTCTTTGCATTTTTGGAGTATTTTACTTTCTGTGCCTGTTTGTACATTGTTCACAGCCATAATACTTTATAATTACAAGGTAGTTTTATGTTAGAGCTCTTGCTCCAATAAATATGTGCCTTGTAATTAACTAAATTCTAGGCTATTCAGTTTTTTTTGCCCTCGTGATGGTCGTGGGTTGTGAAAAAAGCCTTCTTCTTAGGGGTACCGCTGGGGCCAGCCGGGCGTATGTCGTGGCTTCAGTGAGTACTTATGTTTGTCATGCTGCCTGTGTACTTTATAGCGGCACAACATATTTCTGCAAATTGCATGCGTCAAATTGTCTGTCTCTCTTAAAAAATATGAAGTGTCACCAAAATTTTAAACGGGGAATCAATCTCAATGAAAAATATTCGTCAAGTAACGTTTCTAAAATAATATAGACATACTAATAATTATATATTAATAAATCGGATGAACGATGCATCCCAAATTGTATCCGCTGCGCACTTCTTAATCAGGGCAATCGCATCGTGGAGGTTTCTGCAGACGCCCAAAAAGACTTACTTAAGAAAACTGTTGCATGATAATTTGTACCATTTTCAAGGGTGGGGGGCGTGCAGTAGATGCCCCCTTTATTTTTGTGCTTCTGCCGTTCAAACCGAGCAGCACTGAGTTTGTCATGGCACCTGACGCCAAATCTACTGCTTAGCTGCTACAGACAGAACTATCTTCAAATCACCACTAGGGGGTGTCAATGCTGCAGCTTCGTTCTATGGTTGATCTTTTTCAAAGACAGTTTTTTTTCTCTCTCTCCACATAATCAACTTAACTGATTAGCGTGCTTTCATAGTAATGGTTTTTAATCCGTGTTAATCTTCTGAACAATGACTAGTAAAGGTTCTATGAGGTTGTCCTACTTACTATGGATTTTAAGTTTTTTATCAAGGTGTTAAAACGTACCACAGTTGCCAGTCCTGTGTTTTATGTCTAGCAATTTGTACAGTTTCTTCAGTATAAACACATGCCATGATCTGTGAGAATCTCCTCCAGAACTCTGCATTTCCTCAAGATCTTTTTGTAATATTGCATCATGGCACTGCTCAGAACAACACAGATGGTGCATAACAACACAAGGGAGTACAAGACAACATGGTGCAGAAACAGTGCGATACAAAGCAGGACAAAACTGGATGATACGTGGTCAGTGGTGGATAAAGTGCAGTAACAGCTGTACAGTGCAGCTGCCGTGGAAATGACTGTTACAGGGGATGCAAAAGCTGCAGGTTTGAATTGTTTGGCGAATGAAGCTGTTCATGAATCTGCTAGTCAGTGTTTGTGGATGGTGGTCAGAGTCCTGGATTATAGACTGAACCTTGTTACTGTGGCAGTTAAAGTACAGCTGGTCAATGGAGGGCAGTTCAGTGCGAATGATGTTCTTAACAGACTTCGCAATGTACTGCCTTCCTGTCATGTGGCTCCACCATACCATAGTACTACTGTAAGAACTAGGGATGTAACGATACATTCAACTCACCATTTGATACGATTCACGATTCTGAGTTCACGATACAATTTTCTCATTTTTTGCAGAATGAGCTGCAGACAAATATATTCAAAAATATTCTTATATTTATCTTTCTGAACTGTTGACACTGTTGTGAACAGTGCAACTGAATTTGAATAAAATACTGTTGAAAAAAATCCCAAATCAAAATAAGTAAATAAAAAAAAATAAATCAAATAAATAAGCTAAGGTTTGCATGTGCAGCTTTTTAGCGTGCTTTGCCCTTTTAATAATCTTCACTCAGCTCACGGTGGTGCCAGTGGACCTGTTTGTGTATGTTATCAGTCTATTACAATGTTTGCATGCAGTTTATGTCTTGTCTGTGCTTTTCTCGCTGTTTCCTCCTCGTTTGTGATTACCGGAAAGCTAATATGCTGCCACACCGCCAATTGAAGATCGGGCGGTGCGTCCATCCATCCATTTTCTGAAACCACTTAATCCCAACTGGGATCGCGGGGGAGACCGGAGCCTATCCCGGGAACAAGGGGCGCAGACAGGAACCAAGCCCAGGCAGTCACCTACACACCGCAGGTCGCACACACTCACACAACTACAGGGCCAATTTAGACTCACCAGTCAACCTATCCTGCATGCTTTTGGACCGTGGGAGGAACCTGGAGTCCCCGGCGAAAACGGGGAGAGCATGCGAACTCCACACAGAAAGGGCCCTGGACCGAAGCCAGCACTAACCACTGTGCCGTCCTCAGTTTCAAATTCATTCATCATCTCGCGTTCGCTCAAAACCAAAAACTGACGTACGATGTCGACGTGATACGCAGTGACATCTGACGTCAAACTCACATTGTGAAATCAAATGTAATATTACACCAGTTTTTCTGTTAAAGTACTGTGAAGTACTCCTACAATAGTGATTCATTTTCCACATCAGCCGGTTTAAATCTTCATGCATTTGCACCGATTTTTAACTGATTTGTGATTCATCATTACATGCCAGGGCCAGCAGCTCTGCATGGCTCGACCCTCATAAACATTCTCCACACATGCTGTTCAGGCAGTGGCCACAGAAATTCCCCCAGTGAACTTTATGCTTTCTGTCGGAGAGTATGCTGTGTTCTGGCCTTAAACCCTGCATACTACTTTGCAGACTTTGATCCTCTTAACAACAATTGGCATTTCTGGTGGCTGAATATCCATCCATCCGTCATCCAACTGCATGCTTAAAAGCTGTGAATAATAGTAATAATTCTTAAAATTGCAACTATCTAGAATTTCAGCCTAGTTACTCAGCTAAATTACTATTTAAACCTAGAATAATTTCTATAAGGGGCGGCATGGTGGTGCAGTGGTTAGCACTGTCGCCTCACACCTCTGGGACCCGGGTTCGTGTCTCCGCCTGGGTCACATGTGTGTGGAGTTTGCATGTTCTCCCCATGTCGTTGTGGGGTTTCCTCTGGGTACTCCGGTTTCCCCCCACAGTCCAAAAACATGCTGGGGCTAATTGGAGTTGCTGAATTGCCCGTAGGTGTGTGTGTGTGAGTGGATGGTGTGTGAGTGTGCCCTGCGATGGGCTGGCCCCCCATCCTGGGTTGTTCCCTGCCTCGTGCCCATTGATTCTGGGATAGGCTCCGGACCCCCCGCGACCCAATAGGATAAGCGGTTTGGAAAATGGATGGATGGATAATTTCTATATGTGTGATAGAATCAAAAAATATTTTGTTTTACATATAAATCTTCACAAGGTGTATTACACATGGTATTCCCCAGACACCGCCACCCCAACAGATGCTTTGTTTGTTAAGACAATAGCTCAGAAAGTGGTTGATCGATCTTTTGCAGCTTTTACCAAGGTTTGTACAAGCCAAAATTAAATTTTGAAACGGATCCCTGCCACACCCTGCCCTCCTGAACCTCCCGTTTCCTCCCTAGTGTGGTATAACGTGCCATGCCTGTTCCGCGTTTGTTTTACCTCTCCTTCCTGCCCTTGTGTTACTCATTTCAGGTGCCTCTAGTTTGCTCCCTGCTTAGCCTTGTATAAATGTGCTTCTCAGTCCTGCCTTTAATGTTGCTGCTGCTGTTTGCCTGTGTGTTCTTCCCTGCTTATGATTCCCCCGTGATCCAGTTGTGATCCAGTTGTCTTCATATCATGTATTCACATTCCTCAGCTGAGAGTGAACAAAGTTCTGTGGAAAGTATCTGACTACAGATAGACTTTCACCCAGTTCTCTGCGGGAGCTCTGATTACAGAGTGACTCCCCGACTACTTCTGAAGCCCTTCCTTAAGTATCCAGACCAGGTGATGGCATGTTTCTGAAGACTGACTAATTTCGGTCAATGGTTAATTTTAGGGGCATTGCTGACCTTGGTTCTCAAGTCCCCAGCCAATCAGATCACTTTAGGGGGTGGTTGTAATTCCCTTGTTCTACCATGAGAGAATCTCTCTCAGTTTGGTGGGTTGAGCCGAAGTTTCTGTATTTCTCTTAGGAAAAGCTATACTGCCTTAAATCTGAGAGTATAATACTCCTCGTCTCATGCCTATTCAAACGAGACCAAACATGCGTGTATTTGTCCCTAACATCTATGTGTGCTGAGTTATCCTGTTTATAGTGGAAAAGGTGTCTGTGTCTGGAGGCTGACAGCTGTTGTTGCTGTGGATTGATTGTGGAACTCTGGTCACTCCGGGGGTGAAAGGTCTTGCTTTTTCTGTGCTGCTCCAGTTATTCCTATCCAGTCTCTCAGGAGCCGGCAGGCCTTTGCCTTCCTTAAAAGGGGTGGTTTGACGAGTTGAGTCCAGTCTTGCCTGGGCCAGCGGAGCTCTGAAATAGACTGATGCAGGCTGATCAGAGTTGGGGCCTGCAGGACCTATAAGTTTTATGTCCTTACAGAATGTAAGTGGCATCATACTAAACTAGTGGTGTTCGAACTAGCATGGAAAGAGGCTATGGGTAGCTACAAAAAGGCTCTTAGTGCCGCCAAATCATCTAGTATCTATCAGAACTAATTGAAATAAACAAAAATAATCCTAGATTCCTATTTACTATGGTGTCCAAGCTGACTAATAACCAGACCACTGGTTATTTTCCAGTGACGACTTTATGAAACTTTTTGACCAAAAATATGCTCAATTAAACAGAACATTTTGAATATTGAATATTGGTTAACCAGTCAGAACTGATGTACTTAATTTTATCTTCAAATTCATCTACTTGTATGCTAGACCCTGTTCCATCAAAATTATTCAGCGATGCTCCCAGCATTGATTGAACCGCTACTAGCAATAGTTAAACTAAAACATATAATCATATTACCCCAATTTTATCTTCACTGCACTGGCTGCCAGTTAGATTTCGTGTTGACTACAAAACACTGCTCTTAACCTATAAAGCTGTAAATGGTCTTGCACCGCAGTATGTGAGTGACCTCATTTGCGTTCCGAATCATACACTTAGATGACGAGATGGAGGTATTCTATCCGTACCCAGAATAAAGAACATTACCTTTGGGGGAAGAGCATTTGCTCATAAAGCACCACAGCTATGGAATAAACTTCCTATTAGTGTTCGGAACTCAGACACAATCTCTGCTTTTAAGTCAAGGCTTAAGATGTACCTCTTTCGCCAGTCTTTTGGATAGTTAAATCTTCTTTTCTAAGGTGAATGGGAAATCTGGAGGTTCATAGTTATTTGAGATTGAAGGGGAAAGGGGGGATTGGTGCTGTCGTCCTGCCACTCTCGCCGATCACTTAAGCTGTGGATGGGAGGTGGCTTGACGCCAAAACCTCTGTAAACCCTCATGCCTGTGCTTCCTTCCAGGTCACTCTTTTAGGCAGGCTGTCATAGTTGCTTTAGTCCTGCCGGTTAGGTGTAGGGCAATAACTCTTCTCCATCTTCTCTTTTTCGAGCTGATACCGAGCCGACTACACCGTGTGAACCCGCACCTGGACTCCTGGATATAACTACATGAAACCAACTGGGACTTTATAACTATATGAACTCTAATGAATGTCAATGTAAATGCAGTTTCATGCTCCTTGGTCGCCCAGAGGAGGATGGGGTCCCCTTCTGAGTCTAGGTTCCACTCAAGGTTTCTTCCTGCTAGAGGGAGTTTCCTTGCCACTGTCGCCTCAGGCTTGCTTGGTGGGGTTCTGGCCGGTTAAATGTAAAGTGCTTTGTGACAATGCATGTCGTTAAAAGCGCTATATAAATAAAATTGAATTGAATTGAAGTGCTTCCTCAGATTCATTTTTAAATGTTCTCCAGCTAATTTCCACTATGGCCACGAGTTCTAGTATTTTAAATTAATATTGAAATGGTCATTTGGCTGAACAGCATCCCGACCTGTTAGAATCTTATATACCTGGATCATGTCCCCCCATAGTCTCCTTTGCTTGAGGCTAAACAGATTCAGCTCAGCGAACCTCTCCTCATAAGACATTCCTCTAAGTGCAGGAATCATTCTAGTCATCCTACGTTGCAGCTTTTCCAAGGCAGCAATGTCCTTCTGAAGGTATGGTGACCAAACCTGCACACAGTATTCTAGGTGGGATCTTACCAAGGAATTATATAATCGTAGCATCACTTCTCTTGACTTACATCTCTAGGTGTGTGGAGTTTAATCCAACATCCTTTTGCCTTTTTTTAATGCTTCCCCACACTGGCAAGAGTGGGACATGGAAGTATCAACATACACACCGAGATCTTTCTCATAATCAGCTACCTTTATTTCAGTGAAACCCATAAAATATCTGTACTTTACTATATTTACTATATTTCTGCTCCCTGCATGGATTACCTTATATTTATCTATGTTAAATTTCATCTGCCACGTATGAGCCCAGTCGCTAATTAAATCCAGATCCTGTTGTAGCCTCTCTGGACATGAGACATGATCTAACATCAATCAGAAGATACCACACCAGCAGATAATGATTTCTGGAATAGTAAAGTTAAAGGTTGGCTAATAATACCCCTCATCTCTTTTAAAACTATAGATAAGATGCCATCAGGGCCTTGCGATTTATTTATTTTGAGCTTAGCTAGGCTTTGTACCACATCAGCCTCAGTTATACATATATTGGTCATAGACATCGTTGTATTTGTACTAAATGGTGGTAAGCTATTCTACTGTGAACAGCCATTGTAAAATAATCATTAAACTCATTTATATCAATTTCATTTTCAATTATAAGGCCCTTACTATCCTGCAAATGAGTGATTTTCAGCTTTTAGAGCTCTTTCGGAGTTAAAATATTGGAAGAAACTTTTAACGTCATCCTTATAACTGTTATTAACTAAACCTGTAGACTTAGATACTCCTGCTTTATTTTGAAATCATTAGTTAATTTCCATTTGTGGAAGAAAGCCCTTTTGCTCCTGACTTTATTCTTAATTTTCGTAGTAAACCACCTGTGACATCGCGTGCTGGACGAACAGGCAGGAAGCGAGGAATCAAGGATCCGGGAAACGGAGAGTCGGGAATGAGGGTTTATTGATGAAAACAGGTACCAACAGCGAGAGATTTCAATGACAGGACTGGGGAAACAGACTTGAATGTGGACTAAATACACAGGACTACTCAAACTGACAGAAAACAGCTGGTTACAATCGGGGCAGCACACATGGTTAATGAGGGGGCGTGGCACACACGAGGATCGTACAAGCAGGTCATGACACCAGCTTGGTTGCAGTTTCCTAGATTTAGTTTTTCTGGAAACGGGTATGAAGTTCTTTTGCACTTGCAACAATGTGCTTTTAAAAAATTCCCATGCCTCTTCCACAGTATTGCTATTTAACTCCATCCGATTTACAGTTTCTAGTTTCAGTCTCATACCATTGAATTACCCTTCCTAACATTGTATACTTTTGTTTTGGACTTGGTTGAAGACTCAGGCAGCAGGAGTTGCCCCAACGTTGGTATGTCCTTATCCATAAGGGGGAGTAAACGTTCTGGTTTCCCGACCTTATAGATGAAGGAGTTGGGGGATGTTGCCAGTGACCTGCCGGATTCCAGGCAGAACAGGCCTCGCTATGCCACAGCCCTTCAGAGACTGGGCCTTCCGTGCAGAACCTCTGCATCCAAATTAGACCAGTTGTTTAACAAAACCCTAAAATGGGGTTATTT
This sequence comes from Brienomyrus brachyistius, assembly GCF_023856365.1. Taxonomy (NCBI): domain Eukaryota; kingdom Metazoa; phylum Chordata; class Actinopteri; order Osteoglossiformes; family Mormyridae; genus Brienomyrus; species Brienomyrus brachyistius. Next base: position 6,259 of record NW_026043015.1, on the reverse strand, counting down.
TTGACATGGAACGGGACTTTGATTCAACAACCCATTACTTAGTTGCGGCAAGTACCCAATATCAAGTATAGCTGCAAAGAATCTGCCAGAGATTTTCAGAGAAGTTCCCCAGATGCATGGACTGGACTAAGGTGCGTCAGATTAAACAGGAGCCTGGTAAATTCTGTGAGCCCCACGCCAAGTGACTGATGGAAACATACTCCAGCTACAGTGAGATGGACCCTCCAGCGGACCGAGAGTGGGATTCCCTCTGGGAGCGACAACTCGTGCAGTTGCTGGTGGATGAGCTGCAAACAGACATCAAGAAGGACTTCCAACCTCACAATCATTTACCAAACCACTTCAGGTAACTTGTAAAGATGTAGGTATTGGAGTATTCACACATTCATTTGCAGTGTCCACCTCCTGTCCGGTAAATTTGGCAGGACAAAATTTGAATAACCTATAGGCCAGACTCATGAATGCGGCTGAACGAGTAAAGGTAGAACAGGTGGCCAATCCTGTTATACAGTCCTAGTAGATTGAGAACCACCTGATTGCAACTGTAGTTGGAATCAAGGGCTGAGCAGCATGGTGGCCTGGGGGACAATTATGAAAACACAGACCCACTGATATCCTTAAAACCCACAATCAAAAGAGGAGTCAGGATGGCCAGTGACATGTGCTGGCTAAATGGGGACAACAAAGAGAGAACAGAACAAGGCAGGGAGGGATTCTGACACAGGTGCCATGCTACTTTGTTTAAATATGCTGTAATGTTTTAGTGCAAGCCTTAGACAATGGAATCTCTGAATGACGCCGCAGTCTGGCTCTTTCTGAAGGTCCTATACTGTAACCGTCCTGAGAAGTTGTTTGCATGCACTTGCTGCCTTGACACTTGTTGATGTGCGTGTGCCCTGCTCCGGCAGTAAAGGGGAGATCACATGCAGAGCTGATTTTCTGTAGTTCCTTAGAATAAAAATAGAATATTCTCTTCAAATAGGAACACATGCTGCGTTTGATTATTTCACTCCAACTCGGACAAAAACGTCACGAAAAACATCACTTCCCATTAGAAACGCCTCTTTTATGACGTTAATGTCTGACAGAATCTTCTTGTCCGAGTTGCCCCTGTGACGTAATTTCAACATGGCGGCTTACACACTCAACATTAATTCTATTTTACAAATCCTTAAAAATGTTTATTTTGTTAAATTTATTATTATCCCATCCATCCATTTTCCAAACTGCTTATCCTACTGGGTCACGGGGGGTCCGGAGCCTATCCCGGAAGCAATGGGCACGAGGCTGGGAACAACCCAGGATGGGGGGCCAGCCCATCGCAGGGCACACTCACACACACCATGCACTCTCACATGCATTCCTACGGGCAATTTAGCAAGTCCAATTAGCCTCAGCATGTTTTTGGACTGTGGGGGGGAACCGGAGTACCCGGAGGAAACCCCACGACGACATGGGGAGAACATGCAAACTCCACACACATGTGACCCAGGCGGAGATTTGAACCTGGGTCCCAGAGGTGTGAGGCAACAGTGCTAACCAGTGCACGACCATACCGCCCATTTATTATTATTATTATTTATAATTATTAGTAATTATTAATGTAATTGCACGTGTTCGATTTAGAGAATACCATATTGTGACCGTAAACAGTATCCTAACATGCAATATCAGATTTTTACCAGACTTGTTAGTGTTTTTGGTTTGTTTGTAGTTTGTTTGATCTCGAAAAAAGAATATCGCTATGAATGTACTAAAATACTTTATAAAGCTTTTAATGTGGTTTGACTAGTTCCTGTTTCTTGTTTATTTGTCTGAAATAATAATCTTACTCCATAACTGCTAAAATATAAAGCAACAACACAGCAGCGTATTCATGGAGGCAGCCATGTTTGTTCCGAGTTGTGCTAGCTTGAACGGGAGATTGTTGGATGTGATGTCACCCAATTTGGAATTTCCAAGTTCCGAGAGAAAAACGAACGCACCACAAGACTCTGGCTGGAAATTTCTACAATAGAGCCATTTAGTTATTTCTAGAAAAATATTTAGAGCCAATGACCTGATGTCATTGTAACACAGGTCACTGTCCGTGGTGCTGAATTCTCTACTTGATGGGCTGGTGCTGAATGAATATGACAGCTGGCCAACATGTCTGTGTGCTTCCACTGACTGGCACCCAGACATATAATGACTTTTAACAATGAGGAGGGAAACGTCCAGACAGGAAATTAGTCAACAGTAATTAGTAATCACATATAGTTCTCATTTATCATGATGTAAAATTCAAAAACCTTTTTTTTATTATTAAGGGATAAATGTAATTGAGTTTTAATGTATCCTTTCCGCTCTTAAAATCGCAAATTATTTCTGACTATTAATCTGCACATTTTAATAATTTCATTAATATTACCTAATTGGTTTGTCTTTTTTATTAAATTTTAAAACTAGCTGTACAATTGTTGATGTTGTTGCTGTTCTGAATGTCATTGGCCTGTTGCCTTACGTCTGTCTAAACATGAGTGAGGGGATGGATGCACTATTCTATGGGGGCCTCTGTAGAGAATAAATGATCCTAATTTTATATTGAGAGAGATGGTTAATTCCTTTTTAATCCATACTGCGTTCAGAGCCCCTGTTCTGCCGTTGATCACTGCTGCATATCATCCCCAAACCAATGGCCTGGATGAGAAAACGAATGATGACATAAAATGGTAAGTCTGTTTTTGAGGTTGTTTTAGAACTGTGTGAGACAGGCTCTATTCTTTTAACATTACATCAGGAATTACTGATATTATTGACAATCAATCCCTTAATATACAGTATCTCACAAAAGTGAGTACACCCCACACATTTTTGTAAATATTTTATTATATCTTTTCAAGGGACAACGTTAAAGATATGAAACTCTGATAGAATGTAAAGTAATCAGTGTACAGCTTGTATAATGGTGTAAATTTGATGTCCCCTCAAAATAACTCAACACACAGCCATTAATGTCTGAACTGCTGGCAACAAAAGTGAGATTAAAAATGATTTGTGGCAAGATCGGATCATGTGTGTTGAAGAGTTTCTTATGACTGACAAGTAGTTATTTAAAAACATATCTTGAAACAGCAAATTACATTGTTCTTAATGCTTTTAGAAAATGACTCTTTATAATGATCTGTGAATAATAATAATTTGCTATGAATGTTTTTCCACTTCAGCTTTCCACAATTATTCTTCCCGATGAGAAAAGCTACGGCACGTTTTTTGATGAAAAAAATAAAGTAGTTGAGACAATAAGCAACAACAGCTGAAAACATCTCCTAGTAACAGGAAAAACAGAAGCAGGCATGTGGTAAACGAATACAAAAGAGGTACCAAAACACAGTTTATCATGTTGGAGATGAGGCGCTTCTGTTCAACATGAGGAAGCGGGGACGGAAAGGAGGAAGAACGGAACCGGATTTTACCGGACCTTATGTCATCCAGGCAATATGTGGCAAGCTGGTTACACTGTCTAATTCTGAAGGGGCAACTTTAAAGAACAAATACAATGTAAACCACATACAGAAGGAGCCAAACTGATGTCCCAAGTCAGGAATCACACAAGGTGCCAGAAGAGTATAAGACCAGTAAACCTCCCTCTAGCGCAGAGCTTCTGACAATCGAGAAGGATGCTGACAGTTGAAAAAAAACTCATGTCTGTGTGTTATGAAAGAATATCAATAAATGTTTCCGAAAGGGGATGACTCATTTGGTAATTATTTACGGCTTATGTTATGGCTGCCAATTTACAGTCTTTACTGAAGTCTGACTTCTTTTGAGTCACCTTTAATATAGATTGGACACTCTCTATGCAATGTGCAATACTTACATAGATGGTAAATGTTTACCTGCTTGCACAGATGGATGATTAGGTAATTAGTGTAAGTGTGTGTGTGTGTTCAATCGCATGTATGTCCAAGGTCCATAGTAAATAATATACACTGATCAAGAGATGCCCGAAAGTGGATAAAAGAGGACATTAGTGGGTGTATCACTTAGTGTAACGCGTGCAGGAAAATGAGCAGGACTGCAAGCCATATAATGACCCTTGTCTAGCTCTTAATACAGTATGCATACAGTGATGTATCTACAATGGACAGCTACTATGAGCAGATAGCACAGTACAGGTGCTTATAAGATCTGTATGCTATTTCCATCCATCCATCCATTGTCCAAACCGCTTATCCTACTGGGTCGTGGGGGGTCTGGAGCCTATCCCGGAAGCAATGGGCACGAGGCAGGGAACAACCCAGGATGGGGAGCCAGCCCATCACAGGGCACACTCACACACTATTCACTCATACATGCATACCTACGGGCAATTTAGTAACTCCAGTTAGCCTCAGCATCCATCCATCCATCCATTGTCCAAACCGCTTATCCTACTGGGTCACAGGGGGTCCGGAGTCTATCCCGGAATCAATGGGCACGAGGCAGGGAAGAACCCAGGATGGGGGGCCAGCCCATCACAGCTCACACTCACACACCATTCACTCACACATGCACACCTACGGGCAATTCAGCAACTCCAATTAGCCTCAGCATGTTTTTGGACTGTGGGGGGAAACCGGAGTACCCGGAGGAAACCCCACGACGACACGGGGAGAACATGCAAACTCCACACCCATGTGACCCAGGCAGAGACTCAAACCCGGGTCCCAGAGGTGTGAGGCAACAGTGCTAACCACTGCACCACCATGCCGCCCCCTGTATGCTATTTCATTCTATAAAAAGAAACTTACTGTACTGTACAATAAAGTATTTCACCACTGCTTCTTCCTCAGCTCCCACTGTTTGCTAGCACATGCATCTTTTGATTTCTTAGTGCAATCTGTGCTTTATTTTTTTTTTGTGAAATGTAAGTGCAGTATCTGTTTATTAAGTGCTGTGGTTTAATATGTACATTATTATTTCAGTACTGTGTATACTGTCCTTAATGTCTTGCCTCTCTCGTATAACTTGAGATACGCCCAAATTGACTTGCAACAAGTGGTCCTGGTTCCAAATGCGGAAGGCGATGGATACCTGTATTTTATATGCTGTAGTGTGCTGGGTGTCAGACATTGCAATGCACCTTGCTTTGATCTTGACCTGTTAGATCAGAGGGAGGTAATCTTATCCAGAAAGGGCCACTGTGTATGATGGTTTTCACTGCAACTCTCTGAACAGCGAACCTAACAGTTATCCCAATACCTTGATCTTGCTAGCATATTTAAATGTGTACCTATTCAGGAATAGAGTGGTGAAGGCATTCAGAGGAGGACTGATGATTATCAGAGGGAACAAAGGGGCTGGGTACTTGTCAGTATCCAGTAGAACCACCAGACTCCTACACTGAATGGTTCTGGATGTGGCACAGACGTTAATCCCTCTGTATTAGGGGATCCGTCTCCAGTTTGTACTCTTCTAGTTAATAGGTAGATTATCAGGCAGTTTTTCACCCTAGTCCAGTACTCATTGACAGCCTAATACACCGTGTTTCAGTTTGTCTTGATAGTCAATACATGTCACAGGATGTACATTACTCTGATGGGCAGGCCCTCTTACATATGATGGAAATTGCAATACCTACTTTTGGCCACGAGATGGCAGCAAGAAAATAGAAAAATTATTTTCCCACGGTCTACTAGCAGCTTTTAGATGTTAATTCTTCATAAAAATAATTTGACTTGATCCAATGTATTTTTAATACAAACAATTACCACACAAAGCTGCTAGTTTCCTCCGGTTTCCCCCCACAGTCCAAAAACATGCTGAGGCTAATTGGAGTAGCTAAATTTACCGTAGGTGTGCATGTGTGAGTGAATGGTGTGTGAGTGTGAGCTGTGATGGGCTGGCCCCCCATCCTGGGTTCTTCCCTGCCTCGTGCCCATTGATTCCGGGATAGACTCCGGACCCCCTGTGACCCAGTAGGATAAGCGGTTTGGACAATGGATGGATGGAAATAGCATACAGATTAAGCACCTGTACTGTGCTATCTGCTTATAGTAGCTGTCCATTGTAGATACATCACTGTATGCATACTGTATTAAGAGCTAGATAAGGACAGTGGGTCATTATATGGCTTGCAGTCCTGCTCATTTTCCTGCACCCGTTACATTAAGTGATACACCCACTAATGTCCTCTTTCATCCACTTTCAGGCATCTCTTGATCAGTGTATATTACTTACTATGGACCTTGGACATACATGCGATTGGACACACACACACACACACACACACTTACAC
>NW_026043014.1:0-65103 GCF_023856365.1 Brienomyrus brachyistius | reverse complement strand
CAAAACCATTCAGCATGGTACACAAGGGAGACAAGTAAGCATGTGTGACATCAAAGAACTGATTGCAGCAACTCAGCCTTTCCACAACATTAAAGCCGCTTATTCCCCCCCATGCCATGAAGAAATAATCTCTGTGGCTCCCCTCTCCCCCTCCCTCAGCCCCCAGTCTGGCTTGAACATTTGCACTTCCAGTAAAAATGCGCCCCAAACACACTGACACCAAACTCAGCACCGGGTGCTCCGTAAAATCCCGTGATTCAGTCTCAGAAGCACTGGCTCCCCTGCCCTCCTCTGAACATTATTAAAGCTACACCCTGAACACTCTGTGTGACTGACATGAATGAGAAGCATCTTTATTCATAATCTCTGTAGCGGAGGTCAGAATACAGAGTGTCATTATTCCCGTCTTTCTTCTGTCTCCTGGGTTTTGGCTTCTTAAGGTTCAGGGCAGCGTAATTCAGTGTGTCCTCGTCATGGCACTGTGGAGACAAAGATGGCAGAATTGGATGGATCAAATCGGTTTGCTATTACCTATTTTCACAAATAGCACTTAAAATGCTGATCCCAGGATGGAAATCAGTCTGAGGTTCATTTGTTTTACTGACGATTTGTAATTTGAAATATTTATTACATACTTGCTTGCGTGACCATTCCACTTTTGATATATCACTGTTCTTTTCATCTGTTTAAAATATATAACACATCAATATATTATTTAATTTCGCACGGTATCATACCGTGGTCAGATAACATCCGAATTTTCAAGCAATCAACATCCTTTTTGTCTCAAAAATGAAAGTAAAAATGACTTCTGTCAATTTAAGTGTGCATGTTTGGATACGTGTCATTTGTTCTCATATATCATATATAATAAAATTGCTATAAAGGAGATCTTGGTAATAAAAGTTATTGATATGCAACTTATTGCAACATGTATATTTCAATAGATTTTGCAAAATATGAAAGATATAATACAAAAATGTAAATCTTACAGTACAAAAAGGTTTATATAAATAAGGTGAGATTTAATAATGGATTTTAAAACTGTATTACCTGCAAGAGTGGTTTTAATATGAAAATGTTATCTATCATAAAACAATTTTATATTTCTATAATTTGTTAAAATCTACATTTTGTCCTTCTGAGTGCATAAAGCCGGGCAGCGTACCTGCACAGTGTGTACAGGTCAGTTTACATCTTATACAAATGAGAGCAACGTTCAGAATAATGCTGCAAGATAAAACTATCAGCAAGCCAGAGTGAAGAGGATCCAGCAGCTTCTGAAAGCCTGTAACAAAGAGATAGATTTCAGCATAATGATATAGAGACACATTTCCCATTTGCTTACATTACATTAGTTAAAGATCAAATCGATAACACATTACAGCAGTTGTTTTGTAAATAGTCCATTTTTAACATGAACTTCTAGTATTTTGCATTTTAACAATTTATATTAATATTTGAAATAATTATTAAATTAGGCTCCGGACCCCCCGCGACCCAATAGGATAAGCGGTTTGGAAAATGGATGGATGGATGGATATTAATATTTGAAATAATTATTAAATTAGGCTCCGGACCCCCCGCGACCCAATAGGATAAGCGGTTTGGAAAATGGATGGATGGATGGATAATTATTAAATTAACATCTGTGTAATTTAATTTAAGCACTTAAATTAGAAAATTCATTACATTAAAAAAAGAAATAAATGTCTTAATAGCAGAATAAGCTAAATAAAACTTTGAAGCAGATATACTCTCCACACTGGGTGCTACCATCTATATCCAGCTGTGTGCCGTTCCCAAACAGCATCTCCCCACACTGGGTGTTACCATCTATATCCAGCTATGTGCCGTTCCCAAACAGCATCTCCCCACACATGGCCACAGCGCAGTAGTAAGTCCCAGCATCGGAGAGGCTGAGGTTCCCCTTGGGGAGGCTGTAGACGCAGCTCCGTGTAGGAGATCCAGCCTCAGGGCTCTTCTCACACTCATCACTGCTGTTTCCATGGCTGTAAATGACTCCAGGAAGGGATTCTCCTGATCCATGTCTGAACCAGTAAACACTGTGTTCTCCTGCACAGCTCCCAGTCTCTATCGTACACTGCAGGCTCACAGAGTCTCCTGGCTGCAATGTGTCAGACACAGGCTGCTGTACCACAGTCCTGCTGTTGGAGTCTTTACCTGAAAAGCAAAATAGTCATGATGACAGCCCTTTGAGAATAACAATGGAAAATACAGATCCTCAAAAATTGTTCTTACAGATTTTTGGGAACTGAATCGATGTTCTTCTAGCCATCCAAGAAATCAGTAACTTCTTGGAGAACAGCTGACATTCTTCTCTCTTTTTATTGTATTACTGCTTATTAGTATATATCAGGTAACACTATACATTAACTGCACCTACATAATACCTAAATAAAAATTATATGATAATAACAAACATTATAATCATATAATGTCTTGTATTAATGTATGAAGGTAGATGAATATAATTAATTTCAATTCAAAGAAATGAAGTGTGTAAAGTGTACTTTATATTTTCATGATTTTCGTGACTTTACATTTGGTTTATGTTGCCCCTTTTCCACAGGAAGGTATTTATTGTTTTTGCATATTTAGCTCTTGATGTGTTTTGGTATTTTTGAGCATTTTGCTGTAGTACCTGCATAATTTAATTCAAGAGCCGAAGAGCTGTTTGCCCATTACTAGTTTGTCTATCTTTTAACATTAAAGAAAAAGTATACATAGTAAAAGGAATTACTTGGTTTCGTAGTTCCTCCTATTTATTTTCTTATGCACACAAAAGTAAGTTTTTCCGTTCAACCATAGCACTACAGCGAAAAGCAAAACGTCATGGCAAATACAATTATGCTTTATTCCAATACACATTGCTAATTTTTCATTATTATTACATTTATTCAGCATAATATCTTCAAAGGTTTCATGATTTAATTTGCAATCTTCTGGCCTGAAATCTTTTCCTGCTACACTGAAGACTCTCTCAGCGTGTGCAGAGAAAGCTGCAGCCAAAGGGTTGGCATCCTCTGATAAACATGGTTGGTTCAGGTATCGGTGACATTATGTGAACCTTTCATGGCAGGAATAGGGACTAGTTTGACTTTTGATGCAGGAAAAGTGTTTGGGACGTTTCTTAGGTTAGAAACTGCCGTCACTGCAGCCAACACTGACTTTTAAGGAGAGACACTCAGCTCTTCCTATGAGCAGATCCACCATGGTGCACAAAATGACAGTATAATTATTATTTTAGGTGACACTTCAAATGTTGCATTATTTCATTCTTTACAAAACGACATTTTTATAACAATGATGTATAACAATGTTAATGTGTTTATGTATAATTCATATTTAAATTAAAGTTCATATTTTAGTTAAAAGCTACACCTACAGTACGTATATGAACTTGAATTTGAATCCAAACCCTTTTTCGTTCTTCTTCTTTAAATTCAAATATAAATTTCAATGCCACAACCTGTTTTCAACCACAATTCAAATGTAATTCAGATTAACAAAATGAACTGAAATTCAAGTTCATATATGTATTCAAAATCCTGAATTTTAGGATACGTATTTGAGAATTTCATTCTCAAATCAGTTCTGAATGGTGCACATCCCTAGTTCATATGTTAAATCATGCATTTTTTTTTTCAGAGTGAATACACACTGACTGCTCAGATAAATAACGTCAAAAATAATTTTCTTTTGTTGCTTAAGATTTTTGCACAGTCCTATACTGTATATAACAACTCAAACATTTTTTTATGTTATTTGTTTTAAAGAGGCTGCAATGTGTAACATTAACATCTGTATAAAGAGAAGGTTAGGCTTTTGGCTGACAGCAAGCAAAATGCAACAAATTGTATAATAATAATAATAATAATAATAATAATGAATGATTTTTGTTTGATGTTTAGAAAAACATTTATGGAACAAAGCAGACAATAAGGTATCTTTGCTAATTTTATATTGACAAACAACTAAACTGTCAAAATTATTTTGCAGGGAATAATCTTACTGACATTATAATAAAGCAAATATGAAAATAGTTGGAATCTCATTTACCTGTGATTATGACAAAGGTTCCATTCCCGAAGGTGACCTCATGAAGAAACACAGCAGCACAATAATACACTGCAGAATCTGACGGCTCCACGTTAGAAATAGTGAGGTTAAAACTCCCCTCTGCATTCAGTAAGGAGTAACGTTTTATGCTTTTATATTCCTTGTAAAATTCACCAGGTACGTAGAGAAGTGCTTTCGCCATGGGCTGGGGCTTCCGACCAACAGCTTGCTTAAACAAAGTAACAAAAGTTGTTTCTCCTTGACAGAAGCATGTCAGGGTCACACTGTCTCCAAGCTGAACCCTCATCAGGTGACTGGGCTGAACAACATCTGTAGTCAGTGCAGTGTCTGCAAAAACAGAAAAAACAAAAAAAATCATAATCAAATAAGACATATAATAGTAATCTAAATAACTATTAACTATGATGCAGATTAAATGGCCAAATTCCACTGATCACATCATACAGATAAATGAAAATATTAAAATCCCAAAATAATTTATATTATAGGGCCTTACTAATGAAAATGAGAAGACCAAAGAGTCTGAACATTTTTGTGCTTCCACTGTTTAGAATAAACTGCTCTGCTGCTAAGTGAGAGATCATGGTCGTGGTCGGGATGAAAGGGCAGGAAACAGAGAGGAAACAGAGAGACACACATCAGGCTGATCTGATTGGCTGTTCACATGGGAACTTAAGTAACAGTGAAAAAGCATTTTAATGTGCACTTACATGACGTTTATTAATTTACTCCTTAACATCCAGTTAAAATGAGAACAATTAGATAAACAGGAGCAGATACTGAGCATATAAAGTTCTTTGTACAGAGTGCTGAGATACTGTGGGAGAGCATTTGCTAATCATCTCTCTCAGGACAAGCTCAGCACAGTATGAGTCTGTTATCTATCTGATATTAGACAGTCTCTCATACAGTAATAATAATTGATACTTTATTGGTCCCTGTGGAGAAATTGTCTTAACTTCTCTCTCAACTTGCTCTCTTTTTTTTAGAGTAAACAGAGTAAGTTGTCTGCGAAGGGCAGCCACCCATAGTGATGCCCAGTGAGCTGGGGGTTAAGGGCCTCGCTCAAGGACGCAGAGATGTGCTGTGGCTGGGTTTGAACCAGCGACCATCTTATTACAAGCACACAGGCATTAGATATTCTAATCACACTTAAAAGGCAGATTAAATGTTCTTTCCACCATGCAAACAGAATGTAAATTGTAGCTTTACTGCTTAGATTTACATTCACACATTTGCATTTAAAACAAGCATTTTAAGTGATGTACATGAGAGTAAATGGTGAATCAGTTTATTTGCCACTCTACACATTACATTGGCGCCCATTATAAGTAACTGTACAGTGACATTGCAGTTCCTCAGTTGCTTTGATGCATTTCTGGAATCACCCTTAACATCTGCAAAACTGTAAGTGCATTTCCCAAAACAATTCGTGCAAACAGCACCACACAGATGGACTGTCTACAAAAAAAGTCATAGAGGCCACCAGCAGCCCGAATACCACACCGTAAGGCCGTATGTTAGGATGCTCTCTATGGCAGAGCGGTAGGGAGGCCACCAGCAGCCCGCATACCAGACCGTAAGGCAGCATGTTAGGATGCTCTCTATGGCAGAGCAGTTGAAGGTCCCGATCAAGAAATCCGACAAGTTTCCCCAATAAGCCAGTAACCCCGCTTCATAGAACAGGCCACAGGACTGGTTTTGGTGAGATAGTCCGAGTAGTAGGTAGAAATCAGGATGGAGACTGAGTGGTGGGTCTAACAGGTGAGCAGATGTAGGACAGAATGTAGAGCCCTCTGGTGGAGTGCCTGTGCATGACTGAATGTATGGTTGGGTCTGATGGTCTGAATAGTTGGTAGAAATAGGCACCTTCCTACCTGATGTGGTAGGTCTAGATAAGGGGTCACCAACATGGTGCCCCAAGGATGCCCCCAATGACCACATGAGTTGCCCGTGGACCTGTTCTATAAAATAGCACAACTCACCAGCGAACATCATCTAAAATTTTATTTTGTCCTGTTTCTAATCTATCACATTTGCATTTATATAGATTTGAAATTGAATATAAAAAAGCATTTAAAACATGTTTATCATGCATGAAGTTTAGACATGTTTAGGAGGGCGTTTAAAACTGATATCAAACTTCGTATGGCTCAGTACCCGTGAAGTAGCTCTCCGTTTTAAAAAGGTTGGTGACCCCTGGTCTAGATCTTGCAAGTTTGTTTGTACTGGCTGTGTGAACATACTGTAGCACTGTTAAGAATATGCAACACAGCCTGAGTTGGGGATCTGCTGTATGCATCAGTAATATAATGCTTTGTCCTTTTCTAGGCTGTTCATTAAGACATAAAGCCTGAAAGTTTTCTGAATGGCATTAATGAAATTGAGCACTGCCCCCACCTGCTGGCCAATTTATTAAAACATTGAAATCGCTGTCTGCACAGGCTGACGTGTCATTTAAGTCTGATAATTTTCTATGAGTCAAACGGCAAGAAAATGACAAGAAGTTAAAAACATGGAGTTAGATGAAGGAGAAAAGATTACAAATTTGAAGATTATGAAATCAGGACATGTCAGCTAAGTCAGCCAAGGTGGGTCTTAAACATATGGACGGAAGTATGAGCGCTAAACTTAAACGGGTTCACTTGTAACCGCTGCCACCAAATTTCGTTAAATTGCTGGGGAGGTCCAGATACATGAGACAGGAATAGAAGGATTATTCTTTATTAATATACAGACGAGGGTTACAACCCTCCCTAGGGCAATAGAAGGGGATACCTGCCACGGGACATTCTAAAACGCTTAATGTGAAAATGCGTAACGCAACTTAATGTATTAAAACAGTCACCACAAATCACCAAATTTCTCGCGAATGTATCTGGCCATAAAGACTTACCTGACAAGAAATCAAAACCGAAATGCTAGGAATATGGACTTTAAGCCTTTTCTTTATGGGCGTCAATGGAGGGGGAAAACGCTTGACGTAAGATGAAGTCCATATTCCTAGCATTTCGGTTTTGATTTCTTCCCTGGCATGGGTGACGGGTACACCACGTTCCCAAAGCCACGTTAGCCTCGAGCGAACTGCCCGGGAGAAACCGCTCACACCAGCGCTGCAACCCGATCTCCTCCCCTTTTAAACACACATTTCTATGGCGTTAAATTAGTGCCAAAAGTCGTGCGCATAAAAACAGAAAATCCATGCTCTCTACGCGCTCGCGATTGCACAGCACTCACTCACTCGCTCGCCGTTAAATTAGGGCCAAAAGTCGAACCACGCGCGTGCGTGTGCTCGAGTGCTGAAAACCATCCCCTCTACGCGCTCGCGTCTGCACAGCACTCGCTCGCTCGAATTTCCCGCTTCGTCTTACCGTATATAAAAGAATGGGCCAATGTACGGTAAATTGCATTGTGAATAAAATTTCTTAATACAACATCACAAAGCCAATTTAATAAATTCAAATCCTGGGAAGAACGCTCCTCAGATATTAGTTCTCGGGTTAGTGTTAGCAGACTATAGGCGAAACCACCTTAAGTGCTATCTGTTAATGTTTATTAAATTAGCATTAAAATGGAGAGGTTTATAATATCTTTTGTCCTTGTAGCTGCTAAATACACTCATTATTAAAGCCATAAAGTTGTCTGCCTACTACATTGGAATCTCCACTGAGTAAGTGTTTTTGATGGATTTTATTTAACTTTATTATACTCTGGTCCTTAGATCTAATGTCATACTTCTTCACTTATATTGTTTGTGAAAAGGTTTACCACGGTCAAACAGAGCAGCCACTACATCATCATACATGAACAAGCACCTCACAAAACAAAAACATTTCATTTTCATAATTAAAACTTTTGAATGGTAGGCCTAGTGTGTGGATCAGAGACAAGATCTTGACACCTCATTAACTATAATTTGTTCTGTGAACAGCTCAGATACCACCTTCTCGAAAGTCTTCTGCATAAAATAGAAATAGGATTCAGCGCGACTCCACTAAATTTGGATTACCTGGAGTTCCTTTGTCATCAGGAGCTGTATCTTCTGCAGGCCCTGTCTAATCACATTGAAGTACCTCCTGCTATCACCCTGGCTTTGCAAGAGCTCTTTGACCTTGTGAGGGCACATCTGGAACGTCCAGCCCCATGTGTCACACAGGAAGTCGCTGCCACCAATAGACGACCCAAGATTTTGATTGAAGAACAATGTTTGAAAGAAATGCTCCATACTCAACTTCCTGTGCCTTGCATAGCCACACTGATGGGTGTTTCAAGAAGAACAATCTTAAGAAGAATAAAAGAGTATGAGCTCTGTGTTAGGGAACTTGACAATTTGGTTTCTTCTGTCAAGAATGATCTACCAAATGCAGGCTACAGGATAGTCAATGCAGGCTGCAGTCAATGGGCTACAGGGTTCGGTGGAGAAGAGTTGCAGCCTCCATGCATAGGGTTGATTCCATGCGCATCATATAAAGGTTGTCAAGTCTTGGCTGTGTTGTACGCAGAATGTACCAGGGCCTTTGTCTCTAGTACACGTGGACACAAACCACAAGTTGATCCGGTTTGTATTACCAGCAAATTTATTTGGAGTAAACCCTGGGTGGATTGGTGTGAGGTGGTGGTGGGGCTTTGGAGAAGATTTCCTGCCGATCAACACTAGCAACTTATATCTATCTGTCATGGAGGTCTCGGGACTCACAGATATTCAGAGACATGTGGATAGTTTACCAGTGGTTTTCAGCAGGAAATAGTTATTACTACAAATTGTCACCCCCCCCCCCGCCCCCCACAGAAACTGGATCTGGCTATAGTGGGAAAATCTTTTTTTTTTTTTATTTGTGAGAACTTGAAAGCAAAACAAAACTTGGAAAAAATATATGCTCATTCACCAATTTTCTAATCTGGGGTCTAAAGTGGTCAGGCTTGCAAGTGTATTTGGTTATTTGTCTATCCTAGCCTGTTGCAGTGTATATTTCCTGTATATTTTGCATGTAAAAATGTTGTTTGTTATGTCAGTGCTTAATATTATCATGTAGTCTTCATGAACTTTCTTCATCTTGGCCAGGGACTGCATTTGAAAAGTAGCCACTTGACTAAAATTGGCACATTTTCAGAAATGCCAGCAACAATACTGATAATGAACACCCCTCTAACTGACTCTCAGTTGGTTAGAAAAAAGACTTTTAAGAGAAAAGAAAGCCTTCCTTTGGTTTTGCATTTTTCTCTTTTTTGTTGGCTGTGCACAATATATTAGAAGAATACCTTACAATTATATTAGTTAAGAAATAACAGATTGCGTATATACAATATTAAGGTGATGACAACAACCCTCACTGTCTCTAGGTGCTGCTTCAGACAGGGCATTCTGCAGCAGGGACACCACCCGTCGTGCAGCATCCAGCAAATCTCCCTATCACAACAGCCCACATAACAGAATAACATTAGTGTATGATTCAGTAGGGCTAGTCCAGGTCTGGAAAGTAGTTGGGCCAGATTTTTAAACCAAGAAATTTAGCTGGGCCAGACATTTTCAGCGGCCCAGTAAGCAACAGGTAATGGCATTTTAAACAAACACAAATCAAGGTACATTATTTTAAAAAACTACAACTGAACAGAATCTGAGAGCAATATTTTTTTTCACTTCTGAAATGAGAAAAATATTTTGGTCGTATCTGACCTAGACGCATCCCAAAGAAAAAAAATGCCTATTAGATGGTAAACAGACATAAAGAAAAAGGGAAAAATCGTCTATAATCATCATCCGCTTATACTGTGGTGATCCATTTCACCCACACAGGCATGATCACCATTAGCGGTTTCCACATTATTGTCGAGGTGACTATTCACTTTACCTCTGCTTTCTCCGACATCTTCCTGATTCTGCCGCCAACAAGGGGCTCATAGGGTGGAGACTGAGGGTGTTAAACAGACCAATCTTTTGTCACTGAATGCAACAAATAATGTATTTATCTGTCAAAAGTCCAGCACCAGGAAAAGCAACAGAGTGACAGTAGAAACTGTAATAATAATGGAAGTGCGCCGCCCTACAGGGAAGGAGGAGTGATGGGAGTCCCGGTGGTGGCTAAGCGCGCGTGGGGAGAGGCGTCGTACTGTGAGGCTTCATGAACTTCCGATGGGGCAGTGCTGTCATACAGCGGGGAGCCTGAGAGGGGCACTGTGGCCGGGTGCGAGAGCCCTGGGTAATGAGTTGTAGAGCTGCGCAGTGTCACGATCGGGTACAAGCAGGCAGGCGATCGTGCGGGCAAGGCGTGCAAGGAGCAAGCGGACAGGCAAAAACGGGAGTTTAATTAGGAAGCGCGGACGGGGAAACATCTCACGCATACAAACATCAATGACAGACACTGGACTCAGGTAAGACACGGACTGAAATACACAGGACTGAGCAAATTAACTAGATACAGCTGGGTACAAATCGGGAGAAAACACGTGGGTAATCAGGGGGCGTGGCACACAGGAGGAGCGGACGAGCCGGGCATGACACGCAGGAACTGAGAGCCCAAGCTGTTGGACATTCCACTGGACTAGGAGACTGGGGTGAGTGAGGAGGAGCTCATTGACCACAAACTGGGATACTGGCTGTGTGTGAGCAATGGGGTGGAGATTAAGGAAAGACGTTAAATCAGCATGCAGTGTTGCCTGGAAACAACAACAAATATACTAGTGTCACTGTACTAAAACAATATCAAAATAATGCCTATTTTTTATTCATTTTACTTGTAGAGTGCAAAGTACAAAGGAAAACAAAGAGTAACTATGGCGAAATAAATCAAAGCATGTCCCAGAATGATGGGCCTGAATGGATCAGGACAGAAGAAGGCGAAAGTCCTGTTAACGAGGTGAGACGATGCAGACACAGGCCAGGATGTGGGTATAGGCGAGAACAAGAGGGAAGACGGGGGCCCGAGACTCAGCATGGGGACAGGTGGGGGAGGGGAGGCACGGGCTCACCTGGAGCTGCTCCCGGAGGTGCCGCTATGACTCATGGGTAACATGCCGGAATGGGACGGCACCTGTAGGCTGGACCAGTTGTCATGGGAGGGCAACATGGACAGACAGGTAGACGAGCTGTCTGAATAAGCAGCTGCAAGTATAAAACAATAAATGAAGCAGGTATGTGGTGGGCAGTGTTACAGCGTCCTTAATATGGTCAATACAGAAAAGGCATGTTATCATGTTATGTATATACTGCCTCCAGTTACTTAATGCCTAACTTTAATACATTGATTGATTTGTTCACTGCTGCAGCCTGTGTCAACTTTCCTTTCAGACAGATGTAAAGTCCATTCTGTTTTTGTTCTGTGTAGTTTTTTTTTGAACAGCATATGGCTGAATTCTGTTAAACCTCAGACTGAAGAAAATTGTGTTAATTGAAAAGCAAATATCAAAAACTCAGTCTGCAGGAATGTTTTTCTAAATATTTCTGTGGACTTTTGGAAATTTCACGAAATTCCATTGCTCCATTACATAAACACTGAGTGAGATTTCATTCCCATTACTGCAACGTATGAAGAGGATTATGACTTATTACTTTAGGTTATCGGACTGAGTGAGTTTTGGAAATTTGCTCTTCGATAACTGAAGCAGTGCTGTGAATGCAGAGGTTATATGCGTCGCATATCAACAGAACTGTATGTTTATGTCTTGTCTTAATTATTTTGATTAAATGTCTAACTATTCCCAATATGTGTGAACATACTTGGCCAAATAAAGCTGATTCTGATTCAGTCAGAGGGTAATCGTCGGTGTGCTGTACTATCGTGGTGACCCACACAGAGAGCTTAGGACCATGATTTCAGTGTGTGCTTGTGTGAGGGGACAGGCAGGGCGGCGGCTCACTGGGTGATGCACTCCTGTGGGTATAGGGGCTGGGATAGGGGGCGGAGCAGTTACTCCTCAAGGAGGAGTAACAGTCACAGCCGTGGGGGGAGGAGAGGGAGAGGGTGCTCCCAAACTGGGGGTGTGGGTTTGATGAAGAGCAGAGAGACCCTGAGCCTGGGATGAACCAGCTGCCTACTGAAACGAAAGCGGATAAAGACAGAAACTAGAACCTCAAACTAAACAACACAAACAACAATATCAAGTTATATTCAATCATTAAACCGTTATATATTTAATCTAAACAATAGTAATAAATATCGTTCCGATTCAAAATATCATTTACGGGTGAATCTTATGACTTGCATTGGGAAACAGGAAACGGGCCAAGCTGCAGGGCCAGTTCAAAGGCATAGTGCGAGGCGCCCAGAAAGGGGGCGAGGTCTGGGCGGAGTCAGCTAAAGAAGAAAAAGGCCTGACCTTTTTCTGGATGCTGTGGACTGTGTTTGTGTGTGAGCTGCAGCTGCATGTTCCTTACATTTTTTTTATTAACACCAGCACCGTGAGGTTTGGCCTGGACTGGGTCCTGTCCTGCATGGTTGAAGACATGTTGACTGATGGTCAGCCCGTGTTCTGTTGGATCCCACAGAAAGGAAATGGGAATCCCGTTTGGATCGGATGCTGACAGTTGAAAAAAAACTCATGTCTGTGTGTTATGAAAGAATATCAATAAATGTTTCCGAAAGGGGATGACTCATTTGGTAATTATTTACGGCTTATGTTATGGCTGAGAAATTTACAGTCTTTACTAAAGTCTGACTTCTTTCGAGTCACCTTTAATATAGATTGGACACTCTCTATGCTATGTACAATACTTATATAGATGGTACATGTTTACTTGCTTGCACAGATGGTTGATTAGGTAATTAGTGTAAGTGTGTGTGTGTGTGTGTGTGTGTCCAATCGCATGTATGTCCAAGGTCCATAGTAAGTAATATACACTGATCAAGAGATGCCTGAAAGTGGATGAAAGAGGACATTAGTGGGTGTATCACTTAGTGTAACGGGTGCAGGAAAATGAGCAGGACTGCAAGCCATATAATGACCCACTGTCCTTATCTAGCTCTTAATACAGTATGCATACAGTGATGTATCTACAATGGACAGCTACTATAAGCAGATAGCACAGTACAGGTGCTTAATCTGTATGCTATTTCCATCCATCCATTGTCCAAACCGCTTATCCTACTGGGTCACAGGGGGTCCGGAGTCTATCCCGGAATCAATGGGCACGAGGCAGGGAAGAACCCAGGATGGGGGGGCCAGCCCATCACAGCTCACACTCACACACCATTCACTCACACATGCACACCTACGGTAAATTTAGCTACTCCAATTAGCCTCAGCATGTTTTTGGACTGTGGGGGGAAACCGGAGGAAACTAGCAGCTTTGTGTGGTAATTGTTTGTATTAAAAATACATTGGATCAAGTCAAATTATTTTTATGAAGAATTAACATCTAAAAGCTGCTAGTAGACCGTGGGAAAATAATTTTTCTATTTTCTTGCTGCCATCTCGTGGCCAAAAGTAGGTATTGCAATTTCCATCATATGTAAGAGGGCCTGCCCATCAGAGTAATGTACATCCTGTGACATGTATTGACTATCAAGACAAACTGAAACACGGTGTATTAGGCTGTCAATGAGTACTGGACTAGGGTGAAAAACTGCCTGATAATCTACCTATTAACTAGAAGAGTACAAACTGGAGACGGATCCCCTAATACAGAGGGATTAACGTCTGTGCCACATCCAGAACCATTCAGTGTAGGAGTCTGGTGGTTCTACTGGATACTGACAAGTACCCAGCCCCTTTGTTCCCTCTGATAATCATCAGTCCTCCTCTGAATGCCTTCACCACTCTATTCCTGAATAGGTACACATTTAAATATGCTAGCAAGATCAAGGTATTGGGATAACTGTTAGGTTCGCTGTTCAGAGAGTTGCAGTGAAAACCATCATACACAGTGGCCCTTTCTGGATAAGATTACCTCCCTCTGATCTAACAGGTCAAGATCAAAGCAAGGTGCATTGCAATGTCTGACACCCAGCACACTACAGCATATAAAATACAGGTATCCATCGCCTTCCGCATTTGGAACCAGGACCACTTGTTGCAAGTCAATTTGGGCGTATCTCAAGTTATACGAGAGAGGCAAGACATTAAGGACAGTATACACAGTACTGAAATAATAATGTACATATTAAACCACAGCACTTAATAAACAGATACTGCACTTACATTTCACAAAAAAAAAATAAAGCACAGATTGCACTAAGAAATCAAAAGATGCATGTGCTAGCAAACAGTGGGAGCTGAGGAAGAAGCAGTGGTGAAATACTTTATTGTACAGTACAGTAAGTTTCTTTTTATAGAATGAAATAGCATACAGGGGGCGGCATGGTGGTGCAGTGGTTAGCACTGTTGCCTCACACCTCTGGGACCCGGGTTCGAGTCTCTGCCTGGGTCACATGGGTGTGGAGTTTGCATGTTCTCCCCGTGTCGTCGTGGGGTTTCCTCCGGGTACTCCGGTTTCCCCCCACAGTCCAAAAACATGCTGAGGCTAATTGGAGTTGCTGAATTGCCCGTAGGTGTGCATGTGTGAGTGAATGGTGTGTGAGTGTGAGCTGTGATGGGCTGGCCCCCCATCCTGGGTTCTTCCCTGCCTCGTGCCCATTGATTCCGGGATAGACTCCGGACCCCCTGTGACCCAGTAGGATAAGCGGTTTGGACAATGGATGGATGGATGGATGCTGAGGCTAACTGGAGTTACTAAATTGCCCGTAGGTATGCATGTATGAGTGAATAGTGTGTGAGTGTGCCCTGTGATGGGCTGGCTCCCCATCCTGGGTTGTTCCCTGCCTCGTGCCCATTGCTTCCGGGATAGGCTCCAGACCCCCCACGACCCAGTAGGATAAGCGGTTTGGACAATGGATGGATGGATGGAAACAGCATACAGATCTTATAAGCACCTGTACTGTGCTATCTGCTCATAGTAGCTGTCCATTGTAGATACATCACTGTATGCATACTGTATTAAGAGCTAGACAAGGGTCATTATATGGCTTGCAGTCCTGCTCATTTTCCTGCACGCGTTACACTAAGTGATGCACCCACTAATGTCCTCTTTTATCCACTTTCGGGCATCTCTTGATCAGTGTATATTATTTACTATGGACCTTGGACATACATGCGATTGAACACACACACACACTTACACTAATTACCTAATCATCCATCTGTGCAAGCAGGTAAACATTTACCATCTATGTAAGTATTGCACATTGCATAGAGAGTGTCCAATCTATATTAAAGGTGACTCAAAAGAAGTCAGACTTCAGTAAAGACTGTAAATTGGCAGCCATAACATAAGCCGTAAATAATTACCAAATGAGTCATCCCCTTTCGGAAACATTTATTGATATTCTTTCATAACACACAGACATGAGTTTTTTTTCAACTGTCAGCATCCTTCTCGATTGTCAGAAGCTCTGCGCTAGAGGGAGGTTTACTGGTCTTATACTCTTCTGGCACCTTGTGTGATTCCTGACTTGGGACATCAGTTTGGCTCCTTCTGTATGTGGTTTACATTGTATTTGTTCTTTAAAGTTGCCCCTTCAGAATTAGACAGTGTAACCAGCTTGCCACATATTGCCTGGATGACATAAGGTCCGGTAAAATCCGGTTCCGTTCTTCCTCCTTTCCGTCCCCGCTTCCTCATGTTGAACAGAAGCGCCTCATCTCCAACATGATAAACTGTGTTTTGGTACCTCTTTTGTATTCGTTTACCACATGCCTGCTTCTGTTTTTCCTGTTACTAGGAGATGTTTTCAGCTGTTGTTGCTTATTGTCTCAACTACTTTATTTTTTTCATCAAAAAACGTGCCGTAGCTTTTCTCATCGGGAAGAATAATTGTGGAAAGCTGAAGTGGAAAAACATTCATAGCAAATTATTATTATTCACAGATCATTATAAAGAGTCATTTTCTAAAAGCATTAAGAACAATGTAATTTGCTGTTTCAAGATATGTTTTTAAATAACTACTTGTCAGTCATAAGAAACTCTTCAACACACATGATCCGATCTTGCCACAAATCATTTTTAATCTCACTTTTGTTGCCAGCAGTTCAGACATTAATGGCTGTGTGTTGAGTTATTTTGAGGGGACATCAAATTTACACCATTATACAAGCTGTACACTGATTACTTTACATTCTATCAGAGTTTCATATCTTTAACGTTGTCCCTTGAAAAGATATAATAAAATATTTACAAAAATGTGTGGGGTGTACTCACTTTTGTGAGATACTGTATATTAAGGGATTGATTGTCAATAATATCAGTAATTCCTGATGTAATGTTAAAAGAATAGAGCCTGTCTCACACAGTTCTAAAACAACCTCAAAAACAGACTTACCATTTTATGTCATCATTCGTTTTCTCATCCAGGCCATTGGTTTGGGGATGATATGCAGCAGTGATCAACGGCAGAACAGGGGCTCTGAACGCAGTATGGATTAAAAAGGAATTAACCATCTCTCTCAATATAAAATTAGGATCATTTATTCTCTACAGAGGCCCCCATAGAATAGTGCATCCATCCCCTCACTCATGTTTAGACAGACGTAAGGCAACAGGCCAATGACATTCAGAACAGCAACAACATCAACAATTGTACAGCTAGTTTTAAAATTTAATAAAAAAGACAAACCAATTAGGTAATATTAATGAAATTATTAAAATGTGCAGATTAATAGTCAGAAATAATTTGCGATTTTAAGAGCGGAAAGGATACATTAAAACTCAATTACATTTATCCCTTAATAATAAAAAAAAGGTTTTTGAATTTTACATCATGATAAATGAGAACTATATGTGATTACTAATTACTGTTGACTAATTTCCTGTCTGGACGTTTCCCTCCTCATTGTTAAAAGTCATTATATGTCTGGGTGCCAGTCAGTGGAAGCACACAGACATGTTGGCCAGCTGTCATATTCATTCAGCACCAGCCCATCAAGTAGAGAATTCAGCACCACGGACAGTGACCTGTGTTACAATGACATCAGGTCATTGGCTCTAAATATTTTTCTAGAAATAACTAAATGGCTCTATTGTAGAAATTTCCAGCCAGAGTCTTGTGGTGCGTTCGTTTTTCTCTCGGAACTTGGAAATTCCAAATTGGGTGACATCACATCCAACAATCTCCCGTTCAAGCTAGCACAACTCGGAACAAACATGGCTGCCTCCATGAATACGCTGCTGTGTTGTTGCTTTATATTTTAGCAGTTATGGAGTAAGATTATTATTTCAGACAAATAAACAAGAAACAGGAACTAGTCAAACCACATTAAAAGCTTTATAAAGTATTTTAGTACATTCATAGCGATATTCTTTTTTCGAGAGGCAAACAAACTACAAACAAACCAAAAACACTAACAAGTCTGGTAAAAATCTGATATTGCATGTTAGGATACTGTTTACGGTCACAATATGGTATTCTCTAAATCGAACACGTGCAATTACATTAATAATTACTAATAATTATAAATAATAATAATAATAAATGGGCGGTATGGTCGTGCACTGGTTAGCACTGTTGCCTCACACCTCTGGGACCCAGGTTCAAATCTCCGCCTGGGTCACATGTGTGTGGAGTTTGCATGTTCTCCCCATGTCGTCGTGGGGTTTCCTCCGGGTACTCCGGTTCCCCCCCACAGTCCAAAAACATGCTGAGGCTAATTGGACTTGCTAAATTGCCCGTAGGAATGCATGTGAGAGTGCATGGTGTGTGTGAGTGTGCCCTGCGATGGGCTGGCCCCCCATCCTGGGTTGTTCCCAGCCTCGTGCCCATTGCTTCCGGGATAGGCTCCGGACCCCCCGTGACCCAGTAGGATAAGCAGTTTGGAAAATGGATGGATGGGATAATAATAAATTTAACAAAATAAACATTTTTAAGGATTTGTAAAATAGAATTAATGTTGAGTGTGTAAGCCGCCATGTTGAAATTACGTCACAGGGGCAACTCGGACAAGAAGATTCTGTCAGACATTAACGTCATAAAAGAGGCGTTTCTAATGGGAAGTGATGTTTTTCGTGACGTTTTTGTCCGAGTTGGAGTGAAATAATCAAACGCAGCATGTGTTCCTATTTGAAGAGAATATTCTATTTTTATTCTAAGGAACTACAGAAAATCAGCTCTGCATGTGATCTCCCCTTTACTGCTCGAGCAGGGCACACGCACATCAACAAGTGTCAAGGCAGCAAGTGCATGCAAACAACTTCTCAGGACGGTTACAGTATAGGACCTTCAGAAAGAGCCAGACTGCGGCGTCATTCAGAGATTCCATTGTCTAAGGCTTGCACTAAAACATTACAGCATATTTAAACAAGAGTAGCATGGCACCTGTGTCAGAATCCCTCCCTGCCTTGTTCTGTTCTCTCTTTGTTGTCCCCATTTAGCCAGCACATGTCACTGGCCATCCTGACTCCTCTTTTGATTGTGGGTTTTAAGGATATCAGTGGGTCTGTGTTTTCATAATTGTCCCCCAGGCCACCATGCTGCTCAGCCCTTGATTCCAACTACAGTTGCAATCAGGTGGTTCTCAATCTACTAGGACTGTATAACAGGATTGGCCACCTGTTCTACCTTTACTCGTTCAGCCGCATTCATGAGTCTGGCCTATAGGTTATTCAAATTTTGTCCTGCCAAATTTACCGGACAGGAGGTGGACACTGCAAATGAATGTGTGAATACTCCAATACCTACATCTTTACAAGTTACCTGAAGTGGTTTGGTAAATGATTGTGAGGTTGGAAGTCCTTCTTGATGTCTGTTTGCAGCTCATCCACCAGCAACTGCACGAGTTGTCGCTCCCAGAGGGAATCCCACTCTCGGTCCGCTGGAGGGTCCATCTCACTGTAGCTGGAGTATGTTTCCATCAGTCACTTGGCGTGGGGCTCACAGAATTTACCAGGCTCCTGTTTAATCTGACGCACCTTAGTCCAGTCCATGCATCTGGGGAACTTCTCTGAAAATCTCTGGCAGATTCTTTGCAGCTATACTTGATATTGGGTACTTGCCGCAACTAAGTAATGGGTTGTTGAATCAAAGTCCCGTTCCATGTCAAAAATAACCCCATTTTAGGGTTTTGTTAAACAACTGGTCTAATTTGGATGCAGAGGTTCTGCACGGAAGGCCCAGTCTCTGAAGGGCTGTGGCATAGCGAGGCCTGTTCTGCCTGGAATCCGGCAGGTCACTGGCAACATCCCCCAACTCCTTCATCTATAAGGTCGGGAAACCAGAACGTTTACTCCCCCTTATGGATAAGGACATACCAACGTTGGGGCAACTCCTGCTGCCTGAGTCTTCAACCAAGTCCAAAACAAAAGTATACAATGTTAGGAAGGGTAATTCAATGGTATGAGACTGAAACTAGAAACTGTAAATCGGATGGAGTTAAATAGCAATACTGTGGAAGAGGCATGGGAATTTTTTAAAAGCACATTGTTGCAAGTGCAAAAGAACTTCATACCCGTTTCCAGAAAAACTAAATCTAGGAAACTGCAACCAAGCTGGTGTCATGACCTGCTTGTACGATCCTCGTGTGTGCCACGCCCCCTCATTAACCATGTGTGCTGCCCCGATTGTAACCAGCTGTTTTCTGTCAGTTTGAGTAGTCCTGTGTATTTAGTCCACATTCAAGTCTGTTTCCCCAGTCCTGTCATTGAAATCTCTCGCTGTTGGTACCTGTTTTCATCAATAAACCCTCATTCCCGACTCTCCGTTTCCCGGATCCTTGATTCCTCGCTTCCTGCCTGTTCGTCCAGCACGCGATGTCACAGGTGGTTTACTACGAAAATTAAGAATAAAGTCAGGAGCAAAAGGGCTTTCTTCCACAAATGGAAATTAACTAATGATTTCAAAATAAAGCAGGAGTATCTAAGTCTACAGGTTTAGTTAATAACAGTTATAAGGATGACGTTAAAAGTTTCTTCCAATATTTTAACTCCGAAAGAGCTCTAAAAGCTGAAAATCACTCATTTGCAGGATAGTAAGGGCCTTATAATTGAAAATGAAATTGATATAAATGAGTTTAATGATTATTTTACAATGGCTGTTCACAGTAGAATAGCTTACCACCATTTAGTACAAATACAACGATGTCTATGACCAATATATGTATAACTGAGGCTGATGTGGTACAAAGCCTAGCTAAGCTCAAAATAAATAAATCGCAAGGCCCTGATGGCATCTTATCTATAGTTTTAAAAGAGATGAGGGGTATTATTAGCCAACCTTTAACTTTACTATTCCAGAAATCATTATCTGCTGGTGTGGTATCTTCTGATTGATGTTAGATCATGTCTCATGTCCAGAGAGGCTACAACAGGATCTGGATTTAATTAGCGACTGGGCTCATACGTGGCAGATGAAATTTAACATAGATAAATATAAGGTAATCCATGCAGGGAGCAGAAATATAGTAAATATAGTAAAGTACAGATATTTTATGGGTTCCACTGAAATAAAGGTAGCTGATTACGAGAAAGATCTCGGTGTGTATGTTGATACTTCCATGTCCCACTCTTGCCAGTGTGGGGAAGCATTAAAAAAAGGCAAAAGGATGTTGGATTAAACTCCACACACCTAGAGATGTAAGTCAAGAGAAGTGATGCTACGATTATATAATTCCTTGGTAAGATCCCACCTAGAATACTGTGTGCAGGTTTGGTCACCATACCTTCAGAAGGACATTGCTGCCTTGGAAAAGGTGCAACGTAGGATGACTAGAATGATTCCTGCACTTAGAGGAATGTCTTATGAGGAGAGGTTCGCTGAGCTGAATCTGTTTAGCCTCAAGCAAAGGAGACTATGGGGGGACATGATCCAGGTATATAAGATTCTAACAGGTCGGGATGCTGTTCAGCCAAATGACCATTTCAATATTAATTTAAAATACTAGAACTCGTGGCCATAGTGGAAATTAGCTGGAGAACATTTAAAAATGAATCTGAGGAAGCACTTCAATTCAATTCAATTTTATTTATATAGCGCTTTTAACGACATGCATTGTCACAAAGCACTTTACATTTAACCGGCCAGAACCCCACCAAGCAAGCCTGAGGCGACAGTGGCAAGGAAACTCCCTCTAGCAGGAAGAAACCTTGAGTGGAACCTAGACTCAGAAGGGGACCCCATCCTCCTCTGGGCGACCAAGGAGCATGAAACTGCATTTACATTGACATTCATTAGAGTTCATATAGTTATAAAGTCCCAGTTGGTTTCATGTAGTTATATCCAGGAGTCCAGGTGCGGGTTCACACGGTGTAGTCGGCTCGGTATCAGCTCGAAAAAGAGAAGATGGAGAAGAGTTATTGCCCTACACCTAACCGGCAGGACTAAAGCAACTATGACAGCCTGCCTAAAAGAGTGACCTGGAAGGAAGCACAGGCATGAGGGTTTACAGAGGTTTTGGCGTCAAGCCACCTCCCATCCACAGCTTAAGTGATCGGCGAGAGTGGCAGGACGACAGCACCAATCCCCCCTTTCCCCTTCAATCTCAAATAACTATGAACCTCCAGATTTCCCATTCACCTTAGAAAAGAAGATTTAACTATCCAAAAGACTGGCGAAAGAGGTACATCTTAAGCCTTGACTTAAAAGCAGAGATTGTGTCTGAGTTCCGAACACTAATAGGAAGTTTATTCCATAGCTGTGGTGCTTTATGAGCAAATGCTCTTCCCCCAAAGGTAATGTTCTTTATTCTGGGTACGGATAGAATACCTCCATCTCGTCATCTAAGTGTATGATTCGGAACGCAAATGAGGTCACTCACATACTGCGGTGCAAGACCATTTACAGCTTTATAGGTTAAGAGCAGTGTTTTGTAGTCAACACGAAATCTAACTGGCAGCCAGTGCAGTGAAGATAAAATTGGGGTAATATGATTATATGTTTTAGTTTAACTATTGCTAGTAGCGGTTCAATCAATGCTGGGAGCATCGCTGAATAATTTTGATGGAACAGGTTCTAGCATACAAGTAGATGAATTTGAAGATAAAATTAAGTACATCAGTTCTGACTGGTTAACCAATATTCAATATTCAAAATGTTCTGTTTAATTGAGCATATTTTTGGTCAAAAAGTTTCATAAAGTCGTCACTGGAAAATAACCAGTGGTCTGGTTATTAGTCAGCTTGGACACCATAGTAAATAGGAATCTAGGATTATTTTTGTTTATTTCAATTAGTTCTGATAGATACTAGATGATTTGGCGGCACTAAGAGCCTTTTTGTAGCTACCCATAGCCTCTTTCCATGCTAGTTCGAACACCACTAGTTTAGTATGATGCCACTTACATTCTGTAAGGACATAAAACTTATAGGTCCTGCAGGCCCCAACTCTGATCAGCCTGCATCAGTCTATTTCAGAGCTCCGCTGGCCCAGGCAAGACTGGACTCAACTCGTCAAACCACCCCTTTTAAGGAAGGCAAAGGCCTGCCGGCTCCTGAGAGACTGGATAGGAATAACTGGAGCAGCACAGAAAAAGCAAGACCTTTCACCCCCGGAGTGACCAGAGTTCCACAATCAATCCACAGCAACAACAGCTGTCAGCCTCCAGACACAGACACCTTTTCCACTATAAACAGGATAACTCAGCACACATAGATGTTAGGGACAAATACACGCATGTTTGGTCTCGTTTGAATAGGCATGAGACGAGGAGTATTATACTCTCAGATTTAAGGCAGTATAGCTTTTCCTAAGAGAAATACAGAAACTTCGGCTCAACCCACCAAACTGAGAGAGATTCTCTCATGGTAGAACAAGGGAATTACAACCACCCCCTAAAGTGATCTGATTGGCTGGGGACTTGAGAACCAAGGTCAGCAATGCCCCTAAAATTAACCATTGACCGAAATTAGTCAGTCTTCAGAAACATGCCATCACCTGGTCTGGATACTTAAGGAAGGGCTTCAGAAGTAGTCGGGGAGTCACTCTGTAATCAGAGCTCCCGCAGAGAACTGGGTGAAAGTCTATCTGTAGTCAGATACTTTCCACAGAACTTTGTTCACTCTCAGCTGAGGAATGTGAATACATGATATGAAGACAACTGGATCACAACTGGATCACGGGGGAATCATAAGCAGGGAAGAACACACAGGCAAACAGCAGCAGCAACATTAAAGGCAGGACTGAGAAGCACATTTATACAAGGCTAAGCAGGGAGCAAACTAGAGGCACCTGAAATGAGTAACACAAGGGCAGGAAGGAGAGGTAAAACAAACGCGGAACAGGCATGGCACGTTATACCACACTAGGGAGGAAACGGGAGGTTCAGGAGGGCAGGGTGTGGCAGGGATCCGTTTCAAAATTTAATTTTGGCTTGTACAAACCTTGGTAAAAGCTGCAAAAGATCGATCAACCACTTTCTGAGCTATTGTCTTAACAAACAAAGCATCTGTTGGGGTGGCGGTGTCTGGGGAATACCATGTGTAATACACCTTGTGAAGATTTATATGTAAAACAAAATATTTTTTGATTCTATCACACATATAGAAATTATCCATCCATCCATTTTCCAAACCGCTTATCCTATTGGGTCGCGGGGGGTCCGGAGCCTATCCCAGAATCAATGGGCACGAGGCAGGGAACAACCCAGGATGGGGGGCCAGCCCATCGCAGGGCACACTCACACACCATCCACTCACACACACACACCTACGGGCAATTCAGCAACTCCAATTAGCCCCAGCATGTTTTTGGACTGTGGGGGGAAACCGGAGTACCCAGAGGAAACCCCACAACGACATGGGGAGAACATGCAAACTCCACACACATGTGACCCAGGCGGAGACACGAACCCGGGTCCCAGAGGTGTGAGGCGACAGTGCTAACCACTGCACCACCATGCCGCCCCTTATAGAAATTATTCTAGGTTTAAATAGTAATTTAGCTGAGTAACTAGGCTGAAATTCTAGATAGTTGCAATTTTAAGAATTATTACTATTATTCACAGCTTTTAAGCATGCAGTTGGATGACGGATGGATGGATATTCAGCCACCAGAAATGCCAATTGTTGTTAAGAGGATCAAAGTCTGCAAAGTAGTATGCAGGGTTTAAGGCCAGAACACAGCATACTCTCCGACAGAAAGCATAAAGTTCACTGGGGGAATTTCTGTGGCCACTGCCTGAACAGCATGTGTGGAGAATGTTTATGAGGGTCGAGCCATGCAGAGCTGCTGGCCCTGGCATGTAATGATGAATCACAAATCAGTTAAAAATCGGTGCAAATGCATGAAGATTTAAACCGGCTGATGTGGAAAATGAATCACTATTGTAGGAGTACTTCACAGTACTTTAACAGAAAAACTGGTGTAATATTACATTTGATTTCACAATGTGAGTTTGACGTCAGATGTCACTGCGTATCACGTCGACATCGTACGTCAGTTTTTGGTTTTGAGCGAACGCGAGATGATGAATGAATTTGAAACTGAGGACGGCACAGTGGTTAGTGCTGGCTTCGGTCCAGGGCCCTTTCTGTGTGGAGTTCGCATGCTCTCCCCGTTTTCGCCGGGGACTCCAGGTTCCTCCCACGGTCCAAAAGCATGCAGGATAGGTTGACTGGTGAGTCTAAATTGGCCCTGTAGTTGTGTGAGTGTGTGCGACCTGCGGTGTGTAGGTGACTGCCTGGGCTTGGTTCCTGTCTGCGCCCCTTGTTCCCGGGATAGGCTCCGGTCTCCCCCGCGATCTCAGTTGGGATTAAGTGGTTTCAGAAAATGGATGGATGGACGCACCGCCCGATCTTCAATTGGCGGTGTGGCAGCATATTAGCTTTCCGGTAATCACAAACGAGGAGGAAACAGCGAGAAAAGCACAGACAAGACATAAACTGCATGCAAACATTGTAATAGACTGATAACATACACAAACAGGTCCACTGGCACCACCGTGAGCTGAGTGAAGATTATTAAAAGGGCAAAGCACGCTAAAAAGCTGCACATGCAAACCTTAGCTTATTTATTTGATTTATTTTTTTTTATTTACTTATTTTGATTTGGGATTTTTTTCAACAGTATTTTATTCAAATTCAGTTGCACTGTTCACAACAGTGTCAACAGTTCAGAAAGATAAATATAAGAATATTTTTGAATATATTTGTCTGCAGCTCATTCTGCAAAAAATGAGAAAATTGTATCGTGAACTCAGAATCGTGAATCGTATCAAATGGTGAGTTGAATGTATCGTTACATCCCTAGTTCTTACAGTAGTACTATGGTATGGTGGAGCCACATGACAGGAAGGCAGTACATTGCGAAGTCTGTTAAGAACATCATTCGCACTGAACTGCCCTCCATTGACCAGCTGTACTTTAACTGCCACAGTAACAAGGTTCAGTCTATAATCCAGGACTCTGACCACCATCCACAAACACTGACTAGCAGATTCATGAACAGCTTCATTCGCCAAACAATTCAAACCTGCAGCTTTTGCATCCCCTGTAACAGTCATTTCCACGGCAGCTGCACTGTACAGCTGTTACTGCACTTTATCCACCACTGACCACGTATCATCCAGTTTTGTCCTGCTTTGTATCGCACTGTTTCTGCACCATGTTGTCTTGTACTCCCTTGTGTTGTTATGCACCATCTGTGTTGTTCTGAGCAGTGCCATGATGCAATATTACAAAAAGATCTTG
This sequence comes from Brienomyrus brachyistius, assembly GCF_023856365.1. Classification (NCBI taxonomy): domain Eukaryota; kingdom Metazoa; phylum Chordata; class Actinopteri; order Osteoglossiformes; family Mormyridae; genus Brienomyrus; species Brienomyrus brachyistius. Next base: position 39,398 of record NW_026043014.1, on the reverse strand, counting down.
AGGAAATGCAGAGTTCTGGAGGAGATTCTCACAGATCATGGCATGTGTTTATACTGAAGAAACTGTACAAATTGCTAGACATAAAACACAGGACTGGCAACTGTGGTACGTTTTAACACCTTGATAAAAAACTTAAAATCCATAGTAAGTAGGACAACCTCATAGAACCTTTACTAGTCATTGTTCAGAAGATTAACACGGATTAAAAACCATTACTATGAAAGCACGCTAATCAGTTAAGTTGATTATGTGGAGAGAGAGAAAAAAAACTGTCTTTGAAAAAGATCAACCATAGAACGAAGCTGCAGCATTGACACCCCCTAGTGGTGATTTGAAGATAGTTCTGTCTGTAGCAGCTAAGCAGTAGATTTGGCGTCAGGTGCCATGACAAACTCAGTGCTGCTCGGTTTGAACGGCAGAAGCACAAAAATAAAGGGGGCATCTACTGCACGCCCCCCACCCTTGAAAATGGTACAAATTATCATGCAACAGTTTTCTTAAGTAAGTCTTTTTGGGCGTCTGCAGAAACCTCCACGATGCGATTGCCCTGATTAAGAAGTGCGCAGCGGATACAATTTGGGATGCATCGTTCATCCGATTTATTAATATATAATTATTAGTATGTCTATATTATTTTAGAAACGTTACTTGACGAATATTTTTCATTGAGATTGATTCCCCGTTTAAAATTTTGGTGACACTTCATATTTTTTAAGAGAGACAGACAATTTGACGCATGCAATTTGCAGAAATATGTTGTGCCGCTATAAAGTACACAGGCAGCATGACAAACATAAGTACTCACTGAAGCCACGACATACGCCCGGCTGGCCCCAGCGGTACCCCTAAGAAGAAGGCTTTTTTCACAACCCACGACCATCACGAGGGCAAAAAAAACTGAATAGCCTAGAATTTAGTTAATTACAAGGCACATATTTATTGGAGCAAGAGCTCTAACATAAAACTACCTTGTAATTATAAAGTATTATGGCTGTGAACAATGTACAAACAGGCACAGAAAGTAAAATACTCCAAAAATGCAAAGAACCTAAATATTTTTGTTTCCACCGATTCACTCTTGATGTGTTAGGAGTCACAGTTCAGTAGCCTATTCTTCAGTATCTGCATTTAAGACCACCAACTGCTCTTTCTCCTCCTTCGCTCGTCGGCTCAGAGTATTGGACTTGGTAAGTAATGTTGCCCTTTTGGTTCCAGCAGCACTCTCTGCTTCCTCTGCCATGTGCTCAGCATCCTTTTGTAAACTCTCACATACACTTTCCAGTGAGACTCTCTTCCTCTTGAGTTCCTCAAGTTTTCTTTTTTGCTTTTCGCTCATCTTTCACCTTTGGTCAGAGGCGCTTTGGTTGCTCCCCCACACACTCTGACATGGTCGCATATAAGCCTCTGTGCAACAACTGTTTCCTCTGATAAGTTGCAGGTCTCCACCTCTATTCGTTCCACTTCGGCTTGCCCATAGGACAGCAGCAGCAAGTTCTTGCAGAACATCCAGAGGTCAGGATAAGGCCCACTAACTTTTTGATGTAAAAAGACATCAACTTTGGATGGTGCTGAAGGAATGAAGGATATAAAATCCAAGCCTTTTGCCTCATTGTGCAGGTGATTATCAGACTGCTGGGATATTGCATCACCTGTAATTACATTAATTACAGTAGATTAGATGCAGATCAACAATGTCAATACACAGAATCACATGTAGAATAGGAAAGTGATTTATAACCCAATTTTCCTATGATACCATAAATGTGCAATCATTTTAATTTAATCTTGAGATATCTCTAGGCTCATCAAAGAAAATATAACTGGGCTGATGCTTCTTTTCAAACACCAAGAGTCGGTCTTCTAAATACTGCTAAAATCTACGTGTTAACACTATTCAGTTCAGGGACGGATTATGGGTTGTGTGGGCCCCTGGGTAAAACGTTCGCGAGGCCCCCCCCCACCACCACCACCTGCACCACCACCACAACCACCACAAGTCAAGGGCCCTTGGCAGCCAAACACCCTCCCTATAGGGTCAGGGGACCTTGTAGGCAGAGGATCAAAGAATGTAGGCCCTCTAAAATAGACAAACGAAAATACATTGCTGATAAGCGTTGCAAATTGTTTTGGGCTTGGGGCCCACGGGCCCCCTGCACCCCAAGGGCCCCTGGGCAGCGGCCCCGCTAACCCGGTTTGTAATCCGTCCCTGATTCAGTTAGATGTGAAAAAAGAAAAGCATAATTTAAAAATAATATTCTGAACTATCCTATTCTTATCCTATGATTTACCAGCAGATATCCTGCCTGCCAACCGATTCTCCTGCGCAAACTTCTGCATGAGATTTCTCCTTTTCTGCTGGCAGTTATCTGGCTGGTGTGCATTTTGTTTGGGTCCAAGCACGTCATCTCATGTACAATCGAGTACTTCAGAGGGCATTTATCCAAGGCCTTTTTGCACATTTTTGAGAGCACAATCTGGCAATTTTTTTTAATCTGAAGGACACCAAGGTCACTTCCACTGCCTTTGGCTCCTGACTGTCTCTGACAAAAAGATGGTTTGTCAAATTTCCAGAATCTTTCTGCACACTCAGCCCAAGGTTAACACTACCTCAGCTGTACATATCAAACCAGCTCAAACTCCATGTTATTCACATATTTTTTACTTCACAATTGTTTGATACATTTGTATGTAAAGATACCAGTGAATTCACAGAAGTCCCACCTTGATGACAGCCATTCCTATATCCACCTCCTTTGGACTGAGCCAGAGTTTTTGCCTGTACAACAGCTGTACATGTTGCTACACAACACTTAAACATTCTATTTCCTCAATGAACTATTTTTTTTGCAGCAAAAGCCATGAAGCAGCAATAAAATCTTTAAAATATGCTTACCAATAAATATGGTTCTCCCATTTAAACACATGTAAAGATAAACCATGGATATTTAAAAATCATGGGTTCGTTAATGAGTTTAAATGTTATTGAATGGCTTACCTTAAACTTCTCCAGTAAGTCTTCAGCGGTGGAGTGGCTCATGTACTGTGATCCCAGAACCAGGACTGCACTCGAGAGCCATTCTCATAATTCACCCAATACCTGACATGCACATCCAGTTGTTTTCTTTTGATGGTCCTGTTCATACTTACGTCAAACATGACAACGAAGCTCCCTTTTAATATATGGAGCGAGTCCAAATCGCGCAAGAAAAGCGGTTTTATCTTTACCACAAGTGACCCTGCGAGTCAGGGAACATCACCCTGGAGACGGTGTGAATGTCATCATTGGACGTATAGGAGTGATGTCGGCAAACCGTTTGCAAAGCCCATAGCACTTCTGCTTTCAGTGTGGGTTGAGGAGGATGTACTGAAGGCATTATTTGTCATGGGATCCGGAGACACTGCCAAAACGGGTGTAGGCCTATCTTTAGAGGTTGTACTTATCTCCACTGAATAAACATAAATCTGGGCTTATTCTATACTGAACAAAAATATAAACGCAACACTCTTGTTTCTGCTCCCATTTTTCATGAGATGGACTTAAAGACCTACAATTCATTCCAGATACACAATATTACCATTTCTCTCAAACATTTCTCACAAATCAGTCTAAATGTGTGATAGTGAGCACTTCTGCTTTGCTGAGATAATCCATCCCACCTCACAGGTGTGCCACATCAAGATGCTGATCTGACATCATGGGTAGTGCACAGGTGTACCTTATACTGCCCACAATAAAAGGCCACCCTGGAATGTGCAGTTTTTTGCTTTATTGGGGGTCTGGGGACTCAGAACCGGTCAGTATCTGGTGTGACCACCATTTGCCTCATGCAATGCAACACATCTTCTTCGCATAGAGTTTATCAGATTGTCAATTGTGGCCTGTGGAATGTTGGTCCACTCCTCTTCATTGGCTGTGCGAAGTTGTTGGATATTAGTGGGAACTGGTACACGCTGTCGTATACGCCGGTCAAGCACATCCCAAACAAGAGCAGCTGACCTGAGAAATAAGAAATAAGCTAAGCTGGAAACCTGGACCCTCCGACCAAGAATGCGTGAAGTACCCTCAGAAGGTCTACTAGAAGATGTACGTAGAAGACTACTACAGATCAGCTGATCTACACCACAGCAACAGTGATCCTTGAGCTGGAGCCGGACCGTCTTTGAAGACTCCGTAAATCTCCGTATAATAATATATATCTACGGGAACGAGAAAGGAGAAAGCAGAGAACAAGAACAAGATTTGTAAATGTAAGATTTGAAGGACCCCCGGCATGAAAAATAGAATAGTTCTCGTCATTAGTGAACATGTGTCTCGTCATTGTGTATCATGGACAGTAAGAGGGGGATCAATAGAGTGTTGTTATTATAACGTCTAAAAAGTCTGTCGATAAATCAATAAGAAAATAAATGAAGTCGTTTTCGCGAACACGCGAACAGGGGCCGGACCGACTGTAGGGGGCGTGGCCAGAGACAGCCATAGCTGTCAAGTCTCCCGTTTTGGCCGGGAAACTACCGTATTTTACTTCTCTTTCCCGCCGTCCTCCCGTATTAGTATTTTCCCGTAAATCTCCCTTATATTATATAGTTGCTGGATAGTGTAGTGGTAAGATCGCCGCCTTTCACACGGGAGACCGGGGTTCGAATCCCGGTTGTGGCCAAAAATATATTTTATATATTTTATATATTTATATTTATATTTATATTATATTTTATATAATTTATATTATTTTATATTTCCTGTCTTAAAATGTAAGGGATACTGGAGCCTCCCGTTTTGGCCGGGAAACTACCGTATTTTACTTCTCTTTCCCGCCGTCCTCCCGTATTAGTATTTTCCCGTAAATCTCCCTTATATTATATAGTTGCTGGATAGTGTAGTGGTAAGATCGCCGCCTTTCACACGGGAGACCGGGGTTCGAATCCCGGTTGTGGCCAAAAATATATTTTATATATTTTATATATTTATATTTATATTTAAAAGCCTGAGGCGACAGTGGCAAGGAAACTCCCTCTAGCAGGAAGAAACCTTGAGTGGAACCTAGACTCAGAAGGGGACCCCATCCTCCTCTGGGCGACCAAGGAGCATGAAACTGCATTTACATTGACATTCATTAGAGTTCATATAGTTATAAAGTCCCAGTTGGTTTCATGTAGTTATATCCAGGAGTCCAGGTGCGGGTTCACACGGTGTAGTCGGCTCGGTATCAGCTCGAAAAAGAGAAGATGGAGAAGAGTTATTGCCCTACACCTAACCGGCAGGACTAAAGCAACTATGACAGCCTGCCTAAAAGAGTGACCTGGAAGGAAGCACAGGCATGAGGGTTTACAGAGGTTTTGGCGTCAAGCCACCTCCCATCCACAGCTTAAGTGATCGGCGAGAGTGGCAGGACGACAGCACCAATCCCCCCTTTCCCCTTCAATCTCAAATAACTATGAACCTCCAGATTTCCCATTCACCTTAGAAAAGAAGATTTAACTATCCAAAAGACTGGCGAAAGAGGTACATCTTAAGCCTTGACTTAAAAGCAGAGATTGTGTCTGAGTTCCGAACACTAATAGGAAGTTTATTCCATAGCTGTGGTGCTTTATGAGCAAATGCTCTTCCCCCAAAGGTAATGTTCTTTATTCTGGGTACGGATAGAATACCTCCATCTCGTCATCTAAGTGTATGATTCGGAACGCAAATGAGGTCACTCACATACTGCGGTGCAAGACCATTTACAGCTTTATAGGTTAAGAGCAGTGTTTTGTAGTCAACACGAAATCTAACTGGCAGCCAGTGCAGTGAAGATAAAATTGGGGTAATATGATTATATGTTTTAGTTTAACTATTGCTAGTAGCGGTTCAATCAATGCTGGGAGCATCGCTGAATAATTTTGATGGAACAGGTTCTAGCATACAAGTAGATGAATTTGAAGATAAAATTAAGTACATCAGTTCTGACTGGTTAACCAATATTCAATATTCAAAATGTTCTGTTTAATTGAGCATATTTTTGGTCAAAAAGTTTCATAAAGTCGTCACTGGAAAATAACCAGTGGTCTGGTTATTAGTCAGCTTGGACACCATAGTAAATAGGAATCTAGGATTATTTTTGTTTATTTCAATTAGTTCTGATAGATACTAGATGATTTGGCGGCACTAAGAGCCTTTTTGTAGCTACCCATAGCCTCTTTCCATGCTAGTTCGAACACCACTAGTTTAGTATGATGCCACTTACATTCTGTAAGGACATAAAACTTATAGGTCCTGCAGGCCCCAACTCTGATCAGCCTGCATCAGTCTATTTCAGAGCTCCGCTGGCCCAGGCAAGACTGGACTCAACTCGTCAAACCACCCCTTTTAAGGAAGGCAAAGGCCTGCCGGCTCCTGAGAGACTGGATAGGAATAACTGGAGCAGCACAGAAAAAGCAAGACCTTTCACCCCCGGAGTGACCAGAGTTCCACAATCAATCCACAGCAACAACAGCTGTCAGCCTCCAGACACAGACACCTTTTCCACTATAAACAGGATAACTCAGCACACATAGATGTTAGGGACAAATACACGCATGTTTGGTCTCGTTTGAATAGGCATGAGACGAGGAGTATTATACTCTCAGATTTAAGGCAGTATAGCTTTTCCTAAGAGAAATACAGAAACTTCGGCTCAACCCACCAAACTGAGAGAGATTCTCTCATGGTAGAACAAGGGAATTACAACCACCCCCTAAAGTGATCTGATTGGCTGGGGACTTGAGAACCAAGGTCAGCAATGCCCCTAAAATTAACCATTGACCGAAATTAGTCAGTCTTCAGAAACATGCCATCACCTGGTCTGGATACTTAAGGAAGGGCTTCAGAAGTAGTCGGGGAGTCACTCTGTAATCAGAGCTCCCGCAGAGAACTGGGTGAAAGTCTATCTGTAGTCAGATACTTTCCACAGAACTTTGTTCACTCTCAGCTGAGGAATGTGAATACATGATATGAAGACAACTGGATCACAACTGGATCACGGGGGAATCATAAGCAGGGAAGAACACACAGGCAAACAGCAGCAGCAACATTAAAGGCAGGACTGAGAAGCACATTTATACAAGGCTAAGCAGGGAGCAAACTAGAGGCACCTGAAATGAGTAACACAAGGGCAGGAAGGAGAGGTAAAACAAACGCGGAACAGGCATGGCACGTTATACCACACTAGGGAGGAAACGGGAGGTTCAGGAGGGCAGGGTGTGGCAGGGATCCGTTTCAAAATTTAATTTTGGCTTGTACAAACCTTGGTAAAAGCTGCAAAAGATCGATCAACCACTTTCTGAGCTATTGTCTTAACAAACAAAGCATCTGTTGGGGTGGCGGTGTCTGGGGAATACCATGTGTAATACACCTTGTGAAGATTTATATGTAAAACAAAATATTTTTTGATTCTATCACACATATAGAAATTATCCATCCATCCATTTTCCAAACCGCTTATCCTATTGGGTCGCGGGGGGTCCGGAGCCTATCCCAGAATCAATGGGCACGAGGCAGGGAACAACCCAGGATGGGGGGCCAGCCCATCGCAGGGCACACTCACACACCATCCACTCACACACACACACCTACGGGCAATTCAGCAACTCCAATTAGCCCCAGCATGTTTTTGGACTGTGGGGGGAAACCGGAGTACCCAGAGGAAACCCCACAACGACATGGGGAGAACATGCAAACTCCACACACATGTGACCCAGGCGGAGACAAGAACCCGGGTCCCAGAGGTGTGAGGCGACAGTGCTAACCACTGCACCACCATGCCGCCCCTTATAGAAATTATTCTAGGTTTAAATAGTAATTTAGCTGAGTAACTAGGCTGAAATTCTAGATAGTTGCAATTTTAAGAATTATTACTATTATTCACAGCTTTTAAGCATGCAGTTGGATGACGGATGGATGGATATTCAGCCACCAGAAATGCCAATTGTTGTTAAGAGGATCAAAGTCTGCAAAGTAGTATGCAGGGTTTAAGGCCAGAACACAGCATACTCTCCGACAGAAAGCATAAAGTTCACTGGGGGAATTTCTGTGGCCACTGCCTGAACAGCATGTGTGGAGAATGTTTATGAGGGTCGAGCCATGCAGAGCTGCTGGCCCTGGCATGTAATGATGAATCACAAATCAGTTAAAAATCGGTGCAAATGCATGAAGATTTAAACCGGCTGATGTGGAAAATGAATCACTATTGTAGGAGTACTTCACAGTACTTTAACAGAAAAACTGGTGTAATATTACATTTGATTTCACAATGTGAGTTTGACGTCAGATGTCACTGCGTATCACGTCGACATCGTACGTCAGTTTTTGGTTTTGAGCGAACGCGAGATGATGAATGAATTTGAAACTGAGGACGGCACAGTGGTTAGTGCTGGCTTCGGTCCAGGGCCCTTTCTGTGTGGAGTTCGCATGCTCTCCCCGTTTTCGCCGGGGACTCCAGGTTCCTCCCACGGTCCAAAAGCATGCAGGATAGGTTGACTGGTGAGTCTAAATTGGCCCTGTAGTTGTGTGAGTGTGTGCGACCTGCGGTGTGTAGGTGACTGCCTGGGCTTGGTTCCTGTCTGCGCCCCTTGTTCCCGGGATAGGCTCCGGTCTCCCCCGCGATCTCAGTTGGGATTAAGTGGTTTCAGAAAATGGATGGATGGACGCACCGCCCGATCTTCAATTGGCGGTGTGGCAGCATATTAGCTTTCCGGTAATCACAAACGAGGAGGAAACAGCGAGAAAAGCACAGACAAGACATAAACTGCATGCAAACATTGTAATAGACTGATAACATACACAAACAGGTCCACTGGCACCACCGTGAGCTGAGTGAAGATTATTAAAAGGGCAAAGCACGCTAAAAAGCTGCACATGCAAACCTTAGCTTATTTATTTGATTTATTTTTTTTTATTTACTTATTTTGATTTGGGATTTTTTTCAACAGTATTTTATTCAAATTCAGTTGCACTGTTCACAACAGTGTCAACAGTTCAGAAAGATAAATATAAGAATATTTTTGAATATATTTGTCTGCAGCTCATTCTGCAAAAAATGAGAAAATTGTATCGTGAACTCAGAATCGTGAATCGTATCAAATGGTGAGTTGAATGTATCGTTACATCCCTAGTTCTTACAGTAGTACTATGGTATGGTGGAGCCACATGACAGGAAGGCAGTACATTGCGAAGTCTGTTAAGAACATCATTCGCACTGAACTGCCCTCCATTGACCAGCTGTACTTTAACTGCCACAGTAACAAGGTTCAGTCTATAATCCAGGACTCTGACCACCATCCACAAACACTGACTAGCAGATTCATGAACAGCTTCATTCGCCAAACAATTCAAACCTGCAGCTTTTGCATCCCCTGTAACAGTCATTTCCACGGCAGCTGCACTGTACAGCTGTTACTGCACTTTATCCACCACTGACCACGTATCATCCAGTTTTGTCCTGCTTTGTATCGCACTGTTTCTGCACCATGTTGTCTTGTACTCCCTTGTGTTGTTATGCACCATCTGTGTTGTTCTGAGCAGTGCCATGATGCAATATTACAAAAAGATCTTGAGGAAATGCAGAGTTCTGGAGGAGATTCTCACAGATCATGGCATGTGTTTATACTGAAGAAACTGTACAAATTGCTAGACATAAAACACAGGACTGGCAACTGTGGTACGTTTTAACACCTTGATAAAAAACTTAAAATCCATAGTAAGTAGGACAACCTCATAGAACCTTTACTAGTCATTGTTCAGAAGATTAACACGGATTAAAAACCATTACTATGAAAGCACGCTAATCAGTTAAGTTGATTATGTGGAGAGAGAGAAAAAAAACTGTCTTTGAAAAAGATCAACCATAGAACGAAGCTGCAGCATTGACACCCCCTAGTGGTGATTTGAAGATAGTTCTGTCTGTAGCAGCTAAGCAGTAGATTTGGCGTCAGGTGCCATGACAAACTCAGTGCTGCTCGGTTTGAACGGCAGAAGCACAAAAATAAAGGGGGCATCTACTGCACGCCCCCCACCCTTGAAAATGGTACAAATTATCATGCAACAGTTTTCTTAAGTAAGTCTTTTTGGGCGTCTGCAGAAACCTCCACGATGCGATTGCCCTGATTAAGAAGTGCGCAGCGGATACAATTTGGGATGCATCGTTCATCCGATTTATTAATATATAATTATTAGTATGTCTATATTATTTTAGAAACGTTACTTGACGAATATTTTTCATTGAGATTGATTCCCCGTTTAAAATTTTGGTGACACTTCATATTTTTTAAGAGAGACAGACAATTTGACGCATGCAATTTGCAGAAATATGTTGTGCCGCTATAAAGTACACAGGCAGCATGACAAACATAAGTACTCACTGAAGCCACGACATACGCCCGGCTGGCCCCAGCGGTACCCCTAAGAAGAAGGCTTTTTTCACAACCCACGACCATCACGAGGGCAAAAAAAACTGAATAGCCTAGAATTTAGTTAATTACAAGGCACATATTTATTGGAGCAAGAGCTCTAACATAAAACTACCTTGTAATTATAAAGTATTATGGCTGTGAACAATGTACAAACAGGCACAGAAAGTAAAATACTCCAAAAATGCAAAGAACCTAAATATTTTTGTTTCCACCGATTCACTCTTGATGTGTTAGGAGTCACAGTTCAGTAGCCTATTCTTCAGTATCTGCATTTAAGACCACCAACTGCTCTTTCTCCTCCTTCGCTCGTCGGCTCAGAGTATTGGACTTGGTAAGTAATGTTGCCCTTTTGGTTCCAGCAGCACTCTCTGCTTCCTCTGCCATGTGCTCAGCATCCTTTTGTAAACTCTCACATACACTTTCCAGTGAGACTCTCTTCCTCTTGAGTTCCTCAAGTTTTCTTTTTTGCTTTTCGCTCATCTTTCACCTTTGGTCAGAGGCGCTTTGGTTGCTCCCCCACACACTCTGACATGGTCGCATATAAGCCTCTGTGCAACAACTGTTTCCTCTGATAAGTTGCAGGTCTCCACCTCTATTCGTTCCACTTCGGCTTGCCCATAGGACAGCAGCAGCAAGTTCTTGCAGAACATCCAGAGGTCAGGATAAGGCCCACTAACTTTTTGATGTAAAAAGACATCAACTTTGGATGGTGCTGAAGGAATGAAGGATATAAAATCCAAGCCTTTTGCCTCATTGTGCAGGTGATTATCAGACTGCTGGGATATTGCATCACCTGTAATTACATTAATTACAGTAGATTAGATGCAGATCAACAATGTCAATACACAGAATCACATGTAGAATAGGAAAGTGATTTATAACCCAATTTTCCTATGATACCATAAATGTGCAATCATTTTAATTTAATCTTGAGATATCTCTAGGCTCATCAAAGAAAATATAACTGGGCTGATGCTTCTTTTCAAACACCAAGAGTCGGTCTTCTAAATACTGCTAAAATCTACGTGTTAACACTATTCAGTTCAGGGACGGATTATGGGTTGTGTGGGCCCCTGGGTAAAACGTTCGCGAGGCCCCCCCCCACCACCACCACCTGCACCACCACCACAACCACCACAAGTCAAGGGCCCTTGGCAGCCAAACACCCTCCCTATAGGGTCAGGGGACCTTGTAGGCAGAGGATCAAAGAATGTAGGCCCTCTAAAATAGACAAACGAAAATACATTGCTGATAAGCGTTGCAAATTGTTTTGGGCTTGGGGCCCACGGGCCCCCTGCACCCCAAGGGCCCCTGGGCAGCGGCCCCGCTAACCCGGTTTGTAATCCGTCCCTGATTCAGTTAGATGTGAAAAAAGAAAAGCATAATTTAAAAATAATATTCTGAACTATCCTATTCTTATCCTATGATTTACCAGCAGATATCCTGCCTGCCAACCGATTCTCCTGCGCAAACTTCTGCATGAGATTTCTCCTTTTCTGCTGGCAGTTATCTGGCTGGTGTGCATTTTGTTTGGGTCCAAGCACGTCATCTCATGTACAATCGAGTACTTCAGAGGGCATTTATCCAAGGCCTTTTTGCACATTTTTGAGAGCACAATCTGGCAATTTTTTTTAATCTGAAGGACACCAAGGTCACTTCCACTGCCTTTGGCTCCTGACTGTCTCTGACAAAAAGATGGTTTGTCAAATTTCCAGAATCTTTCTGCACACTCAGCCCAAGGTTAACACTACCTCAGCTGTACATATCAAACCAGCTCAAACTCCATGTTATTCACATATTTTTTACTTCACAATTGTTTGATACATTTGTATGTAAAGATACCAGTGAATTCACAGAAGTCCCACCTTGATGACAGCCATTCCTATATCCACCTCCTTTGGACTGAGCCAGAGTTTTTGCCTGTACAACAGCTGTACATGTTGCTACACAACACTTAAACATTCTATTTCCTCAATGAACTATTTTTTTTGCAGCAAAAGCCATGAAGCAGCAATAAAATCTTTAAAATATGCTTACCAATAAATATGGTTCTCCCATTTAAACACATGTAAAGATAAACCATGGATATTTAAAAATCATGGGTTCGTTAATGAGTTTAAATGTTATTGAATGGCTTACCTTAAACTTCTCCAGTAAGTCTTCAGCGGTGGAGTGGCTCATGTACTGTGATCCCAGAACCAGGACTGCACTCGAGAGCCATTCTCATAATTCACCCAATACCTGACATGCACATCCAGTTGTTTTCTTTTGATGGTCCTGTTCATACTTACGTCAAACATGACAACGAAGCTCCCTTTTAATATATGGAGCGAGTCCAAATCGCGCAAGAAAAGCGGTTTTATCTTTACCACAAGTGACCCTGCGAGTCAGGGAACATCACCCTGGAGACGGTGTGAATGTCATCATTGGACGTATAGGAGTGATGTCGGCAAACCGTTTGCAAAGCCCATAGCACTTCTGCTTTCAGTGTGGGTTGAGGAGGATGTACTGAAGGCATTATTTGTCATGGGATCCGGAGACACTGCCAAAACGGGTGTAGGCCTATCTTTAGAGGTTGTACTTATCTCCACTGAATAAACATAAATCTGGGCTTATTCTATACTGAACAAAAATATAAACGCAACACTCTTGTTTCTGCTCCCATTTTTCATGAGATGGACTTAAAGACCTACAATTCATTCCAGATACACAATATTACCATTTCTCTCAAACATTTCTCACAAATCAGTCTAAATGTGTGATAGTGAGCACTTCTGCTTTGCTGAGATAATCCATCCCACCTCACAGGTGTGCCACATCAAGATGCTGATCTGACATCATGGGTAGTGCACAGGTGTACCTTATACTGCCCACAATAAAAGGCCACCCTGGAATGTGCAGTTTTTTGCTTTATTGGGGGTCTGGGGACTCAGAACCGGTCAGTATCTGGTGTGACCACCATTTGCCTCATGCAATGCAACACATCTTCTTCGCATAGAGTTTATCAGATTGTCAATTGTGGCCTGTGGAATGTTGGTCCACTCCTCTTCAATGGCTGTGCGAAGTTGTTGGATATTAGTGGGAACTGGTACACGCTGTCGTATACGCCGGTCAAGCACATCCCAAACAAGAGCAGCTGACCTGAGAAATAAGAAATAAGCTAAGCTGGAAACCTGGACCCTCCGACCAAGAATGCGTGAAGTACCCTCAGAAGGTCTACTAGAAGATGTACGTAGAAGACTACTACAGATCAGCTGATCTACACCACAGCAACAGTGATCCTTGAGCTGGAGCCGGACCGTCTTTGAAGACTCCGTAAATCTCCGTATAATAATATATATCTACGGGAACGAGAAAGGAGAAAGCAGAGAACAAGAACAAGATTTGTAAATGTAAGATTTGAAGGACCCCCGGCATGAAAAATAGAATAGTTCTCGTCATTAGTGAACATGTGTCTCGTCATTGTGTATCATGGACAGTAAGAGGGGGATCAATAGAGTGTTGTTATTATAACGTCTAAAAAGTCTGTCGATAAATCAATAAGAAAATAAATGAAGTCGTTTTCGCGAACACGCGAACAGGGGCCGGACCGACTGTAGGGGGCGTGGCCAGAGACAGCCATAGCTGTCAAGTCTCCCGTTTTGGCCGGGAAACTACCGTATTTTACTTCTCTTTCCCGCCGTCCTCCCGTATTAGTATTTTCCCGTAAATCTCCCTTATATTATATAGTTGCTGGATAGTGTAGTGGTAAGATCGCCGCCTTTCACACGGGAGACCGGTGTTCGAATCCCGGTTGTGGCCAAAAATATATTTTATATATTTTATATATTTATATTTATATTTATATTTATATTATATTTTATATAATTTATATTATTTTATATTTCCTGTCTTAAAATGTAAGGGATACTGGAGCCTCCCGTTTTGGCCGGGAAACTACCGTATTTTACTTCTCTTTCCCGCCGTCCTCCCGTATTAGTATTTTCCCGTAAATCTCCCTTATATTATATAGTTGCTGGATAGTGTAGTGGTAAGATCGCCGCCTTTCACACGGGAGACCGGGGTTCGAATCCCGGTTGTGGCCAAAAATATATTTTATATATTTTATATATTTATATTTATATTTATATTATATTTTATATAATTTATATTATTTTATATTTCCTGTCTTAAAATGTAAGGGATACTGGAGCCTCCCGTTTTGGCCGGGAAACTACCGTATTTTACTTCTCTTTCCCGCCGTCCTCCCGTATTAGTATTTTCCCGTAAATCTCCCTTATAATATATATATATATATTATATTATATAGTTGCTGGATAGTGTAGTGGTAAGATCGCCGCCTTTCACACGGGAGACCGGGGTTCGAATCCCGGTTGTGGCCAGAAACAACTGCTATCACAACTAGAGATTGATGAGGTACAACACGATTGCTACGACAAGGGGGAGCCAGGACGACAGGTCAGGGGGGAGATATCATCATCCCCACATTCCGAGATTGGGTACCAAGCCCCATATATATTAGTAGGCTGAATACAAGAGAGACTAGTAGGCTGAATACAAGAGCAGCTGACCTGAGAAATAAGAAATAAGCTAAGCTGGACCAAGAATGCGTGAAGTACCCTCAGAAGGTCTACTAGAAGATGTACGTAGAAGACTACTACAGATCAGCTGATCTACACCACAGCAACAGTGATCCTGGAGCCGGACCGTCTTTGAAGACTCCGTAAATCTCCGTATAATAATATATATCTACGGGAACGAGAAAGGAGAAAGATAAAAATAATAATAATAATATTAAAATAATTTAATAATAAGAGAAAAATAAGAGAATAGTTCTCGTCATTAGTTCTCGATAGAATAGTTCTCGAACATGTGTCTCTGTATCATGGACAGTAATCAATAGAGTGTTGTTATTATAACGTCTAAAAAGTCTGTCGATAAATCAATAAGAAAATAAATGAAGTCGTTTTCGCGAACACGCGAACAGGGGCCGGACCGACTGTACAGCTGTCAAGTCTCCCGTTTTGGCCGGGATTTTACTTCTCTTTCCCGCCGTCCTCCCGTATTAGTATTTTCCCGTAAATCTCCCTTATATTATATAGTTGCTGGATAGTGTAGTGGTAAGATCGCCGCCTTTCACACGGGAGACCGGGGTTCGAATCCCGGTTGTGGCCAAAAATATATTTTATATATTTTATATATTTATATTTATATTTATATTATATTTTATATAATTTATATTATTTTATATTTCCTGTCTTAAAATGTAAGGGATACTGGAGCCTCCCGTTTTGGCCGGGAAACTACCGTATTTTACTTCTCTTTCCCGCCGTCCTCCCGTATTAGTATTTTCCCGTAAATCTCCCTTATATTATATAGTTGCTGGATAGTGTAGTGGTAAGATCGCCGCCTTTCACACGGGAGACCGGGGTTCGAATCCCGGTTGTGGCCAAAAATATATTTTATATATTTTATATATTTATATTTATATTTAAAAGCCTGAGGCGACAGTGGCAAGGAAACTCCCTCTAGCAGGAAGAAACCTTGAGTGGAACCTAGACTCAGAAGGGGACCCCATCCTCCTCTGGGCGACCAAGGAGCATGAAACTGCATTTACATTGACATTCATTAGAGTTCATATAGTTATAAAGTCCCAGTTGGTTTCATGTAGTTATATCCAGGAGTCCAGGTGCGGGTTCACACGGTGTAGTCGGCTCGGTATCAGCTCGAAAAAGAGAAGATGGAGAAGAGTTATTGCCCTACACCTAACCGGCAGGACTAAAGCAACTATGACAGCCTGCCTAAAAGAGTGACCTGGAAGGAAGCACAGGCATGAGGGTTTACAGAGGTTTTGGCGTCAAGCCACCTCCCATCCACAGCTTAAGTGATCGGCGAGAGTGGCAGGACGACAGCACCAATCCCCCCTTTCCCCTTCAATCTCAAATAACTATGAACCTCCAGATTTCCCATTCACCTTAGAAAAGAAGATTTAACTATCCAAAAGACTGGCGAAAGAGGTACATCTTAAGCCTTGACTTAAAAGCAGAGATTGTGTCTGAGTTCCGAACACTAATAGGAAGTTTATTCCATAGCTGTGGTGCTTTATGAGCAAATGCTCTTCCCCCAAAGGTAATGTTCTTTATTCTGGGTACGGATAGAATACCTCCATCTCGTCATCTAAGTGTATGATTCGGAACGCAAATGAGGTCACTCACATACTGCGGTGCAAGACCATTTACAGCTTTATAGGTTAAGAGCAGTGTTTTGTAGTCAACACGAAATCTAACTGGCAGCCAGTGCAGTGAAGATAAAATTGGGGTAATATGATTATATGTTTTAGTTTAACTATTGCTAGTAGCGGTTCAATCAATGCTGGGAGCATCGCTGAATAATTTTGATGGAACAGGTTCTAGCATACAAGTAGATGAATTTGAAGATAAAATTAAGTACATCAGTTCTGACTGGTTAACCAATATTCAATATTCAAAATGTTCTGTTTAATTGAGCATATTTTTGGTCAAAAAGTTTCATAAAGTCGTCACTGGAAAATAACCAGTGGTCTGGTTATTAGTCAGCTTGGACACCATAGTAAATAGGAATCTAGGATTATTTTTGTTTATTTCAATTAGTTCTGATAGATACTAGATGATTTGGCGGCACTAAGAGCCTTTTTGTAGCTACCCATAGCCTCTTTCCATGCTAGTTCGAACACCACTAGTTTAGTATGATGCCACTTACATTCTGTAAGGACATAAAACTTATAGGTCCTGCAGGCCCCAACTCTGATCAGCCTGCATCAGTCTATTTCAGAGCTCCGCTGGCCCAGGCAAGACTGGACTCAACTCGTCAAACCACCCCTTTTAAGGAAGGCAAAGGCCTGCCGGCTCCTGAGAGACTGGATAGGAATAACTGGAGCAGCACAGAAAAAGCAAGACCTTTCACCCCCGGAGTGACCAGAGTTCCACAATCAATCCACAGCAACAACAGCTGTCAGCCTCCAGACACAGACACCTTTTCCACTATAAACAGGATAACTCAGCACACATAGATGTTAGGGACAAATACACGCATGTTTGGTCTCGTTTGAATAGGCATGAGACGAGGAGTATTATACTCTCAGATTTAAGGCAGTATAGCTTTTCCTAAGAGAAATACAGAAACTTCGGCTCAACCCACCAAACTGAGAGAGATTCTCTCATGGTAGAACAAGGGAATTACAACCACCCCCTAAAGTGATCTGATTGGCTGGGGACTTGAGAACCAAGGTCAGCAATGCCCCTAAAATTAACCATTGACCGAAATTAGTCAGTCTTCAGAAACATGCCATCACCTGGTCTGGATACTTAAGGAAGGGCTTCAGAAGTAGTCGGGGAGTCACTCTGTAATCAGAGCTCCCGCAGAGAACTGGGTGAAAGTCTATCTGTAGTCAGATACTTTCCACAGAACTTTGTTCACTCTCAGCTGAGGAATGTGAATACATGATATGAAGACAACTGGATCACAACTGGATCACGGGGGAATCATAAGCAGGGAAGAACACACAGGCAAACAGCAGCAGCAACATTAAAGGCAGGACTGAGAAGCACATTTATATAAGGCTAAGCAGGGAGCAAACTAGAGGCACCTGAAATGAGTAACACAAGGGCAGGAAGGAGAGGTAAAACAAACGCGGAACAGGCATGGCACGTTATACCACACTAGGGAGGAAACGGGAGGTTCAGGAGGGCAGGGTGTGGCAGGGATCCGTTTCAAAATTTAATTTTGGCTTGTACAAACCTTGGTAAAAGCTGCAAAAGATCGATCAACCACTTTCTGAGCTATTGTCTTAACAAACAAAGCATCTGTTGGGGTGGCGGTGTCTGGGGAATACCATGTGTAATACACCTTGTGAAGATTTATATGTAAAACAAAATATTTTTTGATTCTATCACACATATAGAAATTATCCATCCATCCATTTTCCAAACCGCTTATCCTATTGGGTCGCGGGGGGTCCGGAGCCTATCCCAGAATCAATGGGCACGAGGCAGGGAACAACCCAGGATGGGGGGCCAGCCCATCGCAGGGCACACTCACACACCATCCACTCACACACACACACCTACGGGCAATTCAGCAACTCCAATTAGCCCCAGCATGTTTTTGGACTGTGGGGGGAAACCGGAGTACCCAGAGGAAACCCCACAACGACATGGGGAGAACATGCAAACTCCACACACATGTGACCAGGCGGAGACACGACCCGGGTCCCAGAGGTGTGAGGCGACAGTGCTAACCACTGCACCACCATGCCGCCCCTTATAGAAATTATTCTAGGTTTAAATAGTAATTTAGCTGAGTAACTAGGCTGAAATTCTAGATAGTTGCAATTTTAAGAATTATTACTATTATTCACAGCTTTTAAGCATGCAGTTGGATGACGGATGGATGGATATTCAGCCACCAGAAATGCCAATTGTTGTTAAGAGGATCAAAGTCTGCCAAAGTAGTATGCAGGGTTTAAGGCCAGAACACAGCATACTCTCCGACAGAAAGCATAAAGTTCACTG
Organism: Brienomyrus brachyistius; assembly: GCF_023856365.1. Taxonomy (NCBI): domain Eukaryota; kingdom Metazoa; phylum Chordata; class Actinopteri; order Osteoglossiformes; family Mormyridae; genus Brienomyrus; species Brienomyrus brachyistius. The sequence continues at coordinate 20,427 of NW_026043014.1, read as the reverse complement.
GGGGAATTTCTGTGGCCACTGCCTGAACAGCATGTGTGGAGAATGTTTATGAGGGTCGAGCCATGCAGAGCTGCTGGCCCTGGCATGTAATGATGAATCACAAATCAGTTAAAATCGGAGCAAATGCATGAAGATTTAAACCGGCTGATGTGGAAAATGAATCACTATTGTAGGAGTACTTCACAGTACTTTAACAGAAAAACTGGTGTAATATTACATTTGATTTCACAATGTGAGTTTGACGTCAGATGTCACTGCGTATCACGTCGACATCGTACGTCAGTTTTTGGTTTTGAGCGAACGCGAGATGATGAATGAATTTGAAACTGAGGACGGCACAGTGGTTAGTGCTGGCTTCGGTCCAGGGCCCTTTCTGTGTGGAGTTCGCATGCTCTCCCCGTTTTCGCCGGGGACTCCAGGTTCCTCCCACGGTCCAAAAGCATGCAGGATAGGTTGACTGGTGAGTCTAAATTGGCCCTGTAGTTGTGTGAGTGTGTGCGACCTGCGGTGTGTAGGTGACTGCCTGGGCTTGGTTCCTGTCTGCGCCCCTTGTTCCCGGGATAGGCTCCGGTCTCCCCCGCGATCTCAGTTGGGATTAAGTGGTTTCAGAAAATGGATGGATGGACGCACCGCCCGATCTTCAATTGGCGGTGTGGCAGCTATTAGCTTTCCGGTAATCACAAACGAGGAGGAAACCGCGAGAAAAGCACAGACAGACATAAACTGCATGCAAACATTGTAATAGACTGATAACATACACAAACAGGTCCACTGGCACCACCGTGAGCTGAGTGAAGATTATTAAAAGGGCAAAGCACGCTAAAAAGCTGCACATGCAAACCTTAGCTTATTTATTTGATTTATTTTTTTTTATTTACTTATTTTGATTTGGGATTTTTTTCAACAGTATTTTATTCAAATTCAGTTGCACTGTTCACAACAGTGTCAACAGTTCAGAAAGATAAATATAAGATATTTTTGAATATATTTGTCTGCAGCTCATTCTGCAAAAAATGAGAAAATTGTATCGTGAACTCAGAATCGTGAATCGTATCAAATGGTGAGTTGAATGTATCGTTACATCCCTAGTTCTTACAGTAGTACAATGGTATGGTGGAGCCACATGACAGGAAGGCAGTACATTGCGAAGTCTGTTAAGAACATCATTCGCACTGAACTGCCCTCCATTGACCAGCTGTACTTTAAACTGCCACAGTAACAAGGTTCAGTCTATAATCCAGGACTCTGACCACCATCCACAAACACTGACCTAGCAGATTCATGAACAGCTTCATTCGCCAAACAATTCAAACCTGCAGCTTTTGCATCCCCTGTAACAGTCATTTCCACGGCAGCTGCACTGTACAGCTGTTACTGCACTTTATCCACCACTGACCACGTATCATCCAGTTTTGTCCTGCTTTGTATCGCACTGTTTCTGCACCATGTTGTCTTGTACTCCCTTGTGTTGTTATGCACCATCTGTGTTGTTCTGAGCAGTGCCATGATGCAATATTACAAAAAGATCTTGAGGAAATGCAGAGTTCTGGAGGAGATTCTCACAGATCATGGCATGTGTTTATACTGAAGAAACTGTACAAATTGCTAGACATAAAACACAGGACTGGCAACTGTGGTACGTTTAACACCTTGATAAAAAACTTAAAATCCATAGTAAGTAGGACAACCTCATAGAACCTTTACTAGTCATTGTTCAGAAGATTAACACGGATTAAAAACCATTACTATGAAAGGCACGCTAATCAGTTAAGTTGATTATGTGGAGAGAGAGAAAAAAAACTGTCTTTGAAAAAGATCAACCATAGAACGAAGCTGCAGCATTGACACCCCCTAGTGGTGATTTGAAGATAGTTCTGTCTGTAGCAGCTAAGCAGTAGATTTGGCGTCAGGTGCCATGACAAACTCAGTGCTGCTCGGTTTGAACGGCAGAAGCACAAAAATAAAGGGGGCATCTACTGCACGCCCCCCACCCTTGAAAATGGTACAAATTATCATGCAACAGTTTTCTTAAGTAAGTCTTTTTGGGCGTCTGCAGAAACCTCCACGATGCGATTGCCCTGATTAAGAAGTGCGCAGCGGATACAATTTGGGATGCATCGTTCATCCGATTTATTAATATATAATTATTAGTATGTCTATATTATTTTAGAAACGTTACTTGACGAATATTTTTCATTGAGATTGATTCCCCGTTTAAAATTTTGGTGACACTTCATATTTTTAAGAGAGACAGACAATTTGACGCATGCCAATTTGCAGAAATATGTTGTGCCGCTATAAAGTACACAGGCAGCATGACAAACATAAGTACTCACTGAAGCCACGACATACGCCCGGCTGGCCCCAGCGGTACCCCTAAGAAGAAGGCTTTTTTCACAACCCACGACCATCACGAGGGCAAAAAAAACTGAATAGCCTAGAATTTAGTTAATTACAAGGCACATATTTATTGGAGCAAGAGCTCTAACATAAAACTACCTTGTAATTATAAAGTATTATGGCTGTGAACAATGTACAAACAGGCACAGAAAGTAAAATACTCCAAAAATGCAAGAACCTAAATATTTTTGTTTCCACCGATTCACTCTTGATGTGTTAGGAGTCACAGTTCAGTAGCCTATTCTTCAGTATCTGCATTTAAGACCACCAACTGCTCTTTCTCCTCCTTCGCTCGTCGGCTCAGAGTATTGGACTTGGTAAGTAATGTTGCCCTTTTGGTTCCAGCAGCACTCTCTGCTTCCTCTGCCATGTGCTCAGCATCCTTTTGTAACTCTCACATACACTTTCCAGTGAGACTCTCTTCCTCTTGAGTTCCTCAAGTTTTCTTTTTTGCTTTTCGCTCATCTTTCACCTTTGGTCAGAGGCGCTTGGTTGCTCCCCCACACACTCTGACATGGTCGCATATAAGCCTCTGTGCAACAACTGTTTCCTCTGATAAGTTGCAGGTCTCCACCTCTATTCGTTCCACTTCGGCTTGCCCATAGGACAGCAGCAGCAAGTTCTTGCAGAACATCCAGAGGTCAGGATAAGGCCCACTAACTTTTTGATGTAAAAAGACATCAACTTTGGATGGTGCTGACGGAATGAAGGATATAAAATCCAAGCCTTTTGCCTCATTGTGCAGGTGATTATCAGACTGCTGGGATATTGCATCACCTGTAATTACATTAATTACAGTAGATTAGATGCAGATCAACAATGTCAATACACAGAATCACATGTAGAATAGGAAAGTGATTTATAACCCAATTTTCCTATGATACCATAAATGTGCAATCATTTTAATTTAATCTTGAGATATCTCTAGCTCATCAAAGAAAATATAACTGGGCTGTGCTTCTTTTCAAACACCAAGAGTCGGTCTTCTAAATACTGGCTAAAATCTACGTGTTAACACTATTCAGTTCAGGGACGGATTATGGGTTGTGTGGGCCCCTGGGTAAAACGTTCGCGAGGCCCCCCCCCCACCACCACCACCTGCACCACCACCACAACCACCACAAGTCAAGGGCCCTTGGCAGCCAAACACCCTCCCTATAGGGTCAGGGGACCTTGTAGGCAGAGGATCAAAGAATGTAGGCCCTCTAAAATAGACAAACGAAAATAACATTGCTGATAAGCGTTGCAAATTCGAATCCCGGTTGTGGCCAAAAATATATTTTATATATTTTATATATTTATATTTATATTTATTATATTTTATATAATTTATATTATTTTATATCTCCTGTCTTAAAATGTAAGGGATACTGGAGCCTCCCGTTTTGGCCGGGAAACTACCGTATTTTACTTCTCTTTCCCGCCGTCCTCCCGTATTAGTATTTTCCCGTAAATCTCCCTTATATTATATAGTTGCTGGATAGTGTAGTGGTAAGATCGCCGCCTTTCACATGGGAGACCGGGGTTCGAATCCCGGTTGTGGCCAAAAATATATTTATATATTTTATATATTTATATTTATATTTATATTATATTTTATATAATTTATATTATTTTATATTTCCTGTCTTAAAATGTAAGGGATACTGGAGCCTCCCGTTTTGGCCGGGAAACTACCGTATTTTACTTCTCTTTCCCGCCGTCCTCCCGTATTATTTTCCCGTAAATCTCCCTTATAATATATATATATATATTATATTATATAGTTGCTGGATAGTGTAGTGGTAAGATCGCCGCCTTTCACACGGGAGACCGGGGTTCGAATCCCGGTTGTGGCCAGAAACAACTGCTATCACAACTAGAGATTGATGAGGTACAACACGATTGCTACGACAAGGGGAGCCAGGACGACAGGTCAGGGGGAGATATCATCATCCCCACATTCCGAGATTGGGTACCAAGCCCCATATATATTAGTAGGCTGAATACAAGAGAGACTAGTAGGCTGAATACAAGAGCAGCTGACCTGAGAAATAAGAAATAAGCTAAGCTGGACCAAGAATGCGTGAAGTACCCTCAGAAGGTCTACTAGAAGATGTACGTAGAAGACTACTACAGATCAGCTGATCTACACCACAGCAACAGTGATCCTGGAGCCGGACCGTCTTTGAAGACTCCGTAAATCTCCGTATAATAATATATATCTACGGAACGAGAAAGGAGAAAGATAAAAATAATAATAATAATAATAATATTAAAATAATTTAATAATAAGAGAAAAATAAGAGAATAGTTCTCGTCATTAGTTCTCGATAGAATAGTTCTCGAACATGTGTCTCTGTATCATGGACAGTAATCAATAGAGTGTTGTTATTATAACGTCTAAAAGTCTGTCGATAAATCAATAAGAAAATAAATGAAGTCGTTTTCGCGAACACGCGAACAGGGGCCGGACCGACTGTAGGGGGCGTGGCCAGAGACAGCCATAGCTGTCAAGTCTCCCGTTTTGGCCGGGAAACTACCGTATTTTACTTCTCTTTCCCGCCGTCCTCCCGTATTAGTATTTCCCGTAAATCTCCCTTATATTATATAGTTGCTGGATAGTGTAGTGGTAAGATCGCCGCCTTTCACACGGGAGACCGGGGTTCGAATCCCGGTTGTGGCCAAAATATATTTATATATTTTATATATTTATATTTATATTTAAAAGCCTGAGGCGACAGTGGCAAGGAAACTCCCTCTAGCAGGAAGAAACCTTGAGTGGAACCTAGACTCAGAAGGGGACCCCATCCTCCTCTGGGCGACCAAGGAGCATGAAACTGCATTTACATTGACATTCATTAGAGTTCATATAGTTATAAAGTCCCAGTTGGTTTCATGTAGTTATATCCAGGAGTCCAGGTGCGGGTTCACACGGTGTAGTCGGCTCGGTATCAGCTCGAAAAAGAGAAGATGGAGAAGAGTTATTGCCCTACACCTAACCCGGCAGGACTAAAGCAACTATGACAGCCTGCCTAAAAGAGTGACCTGAAGGAAGCACAGGCATGAGGGTTTACAGAGGTTTTGGCGTCAAGCCACCTCCCATCCACAGCTTAAGTGATCGGCGAGAGTGGCAGGACGACAGCACCAATCCCCCCTTTCCCCTTCAATCTCAAATAACTATGAACCTCCAGATTTCCCATTCACCTTAGAAAAGAAGATTTAACTATCCAAAAGACTGGCGAAAGAGGTACATCTTAAGCCTTGACTTAAAAGCAGAGATTGTGTCTGAGTTCCGAACACTAATAGGAAGTTTATTCCATAGCTGTGGTGCTTTATGAGCAAATGCTCTTCCCCCAAAGGTAATGTTCTTTATTCTGGGTACGGATAGAATACCTCCATCTCGTCATCTAAGTGTATGATTCGGAACGCAAATGAGGTCACTCACATACTGCGGTGCAAGACCATTTACAGCTTTATAGGTTAAGAGCAGTGTTTTGTAGTCAACACGAAATCTAACTGGCAGCCAGTGCAGTGAAGATAAAATTGGGGTAATATGATTATATGTTTTAGTTTAACTATTGCTAGTAGCGGTTCAATCAATGCTGGGAGCATCGCTGAATAATTTTGATGGACAGGTTCTAGCATACAAGTAGATGAATTTGAAGATAAAATTAAGTACATCAGTTCTGACTGGTTAACCAATATTCAATATTCAAAATGTTCTGTTTAATTGAGCATATTTTGGTCAAAAAGTTTCATAAAGTCGTCACTGGAAAATAACCAGTGGTCTGGTTATTAGTCAGCTTGGACACCATAGTAAATAGGAATCTAGGATTATTTTTGTTTATTTCAATTAGTTCTGATAGATACTAGATGATTTGGCGGCACTAAGAGCCTTTTTGTAGCTACCCATAGCCTCTTTCCATGCTAGTTCGAACACCACTAGTTTAGTATGATGCCACTTACATTCTGTAAGGACATAAAACTTATAGGTCCTGCAGGCCCCAACTCTGATCAGCCTGCATCAGTCTATTTCAGAGCTCCGCTGGCCCAGGCAAGACTGGACTCAACTCGTCAAACCACCCCTTTTAAGGAAGGCAAAGGCCTGCCGGCTCCTGAGAGACTGGATAGGAATAACTGGAGCAGCACAGAAAAAGCAAGACCTTTCACCCCCGGAGTGACCAGAGTTCCACAATCAATCCACAGCAACAACAGCTGTCAGCCTCCAGACACAGACACCTTTTCCACTATAAACAGGATAACTCAGCACACATAGATGTTAGGGACAAATACACGCATGTTTGGTCTCGTTTGAATAGGCATGAGACGAGGAGTATTATACTCTCAGATTTAAGGCAGTATAGCTTTTCCTAAGAGAAATACAGAAACTTCGGCTCAACCCACCAAACTGAGAGAGATTCTCTCATGGTAGAACAAGGGAATTACAACCACCCCCTAAAGTGATCTGATTGGCTGGGGACTTGAGAACCAAGGTCAGCAATGCCCCCTAAAATTAACCATTGACCGAAATTAGTCAGTCTCAGAAACATGCCATCACCTGGTCTGGATACTTAGGAAGGGCTTCAGAAGTAGTCGGGGAGTCACTCTGTAATCAGAGCTCCCGCAGAGAACTGGGTGAAAGTCTATCTGTAGTCAGATACTTTCCACAGAACTTTGTTCACTCTCAGCTGAGGAATGTGAATACATGATATGAAGACAACTGGATCACAACTGGATCCGGGGGAATCATAAGCAGGGAAGAACACACAGGCAAACAGCAGCAGCAACATTAAAGGCAGGACTGAGAAGCACATTTATACAAGGCTAAGCAGGGAGCAAACTAGAGGCACCTGAAATGAGTAACACAAGGGCAGGAAGGAGAGGTAAAACAAACGCGGAACAGGCATGGCACGTTATACCACACTAGGAGGAAACGGGAGGTTCAGGAGGGCAGGGTGTGGCAGGGATCCGTTTCAAAATTTAATTTTGGCTTGTACAAACCTTGGTAAAAGCTGCAAAAGATCGATCAACCACTTTCTGAGCTATGTCTTAACAAACAAAGCATCTGTTGGGGTGGCGGTGTCTGGGGAATACCATGTGTAATACACCTTGTGAAGATTTATATGTAAAACAAAATATTTTTTGATTCTATCACACATATAGAAATTATCCATCCATCCATTTTCCAAACCGCTTATCCTATTGGGTCGCGGGGGGTCCGGAGCCTATCCCAGAATCAATGGGCACGAGGCAGGGAACAACCCAGGATGGGGGGCCAGCCCATCGCAGGGCACACTCACACACCATCCACTCACACACACACACCTACGGGCAATTCAGCAACTCCAATTAGCCCCAGCATGTTTTTGGACTGTGGGGGGAAACCGGAGTACCCAGAGGAAACCCCACAACGACATGGGGAGAACATGCAAACTCCACACACATGTGACCCAGGCGGAGACACGAACCCGGGTCCCAGAGGTGTGAGGCGACAGTGCTAACCACTGCACCACCATGCCGCCCCTTATAGAAATTATTCTAGGTTTAAATAGTAATTTAGCTGAGTAACTAGGGCTGAAATTCTAGATAGTTGCAATTTTAAGAATTATTACTATTATTCACAGCTTTTAAGCATGCAGTTGGATGACGGATGGATGGATATTCAGCACCAGAAATGCCAATTGTTGTTAAGAGGATCAAAGTCTGCAAAGTAGTATGCAGGGTTTAAGGCCAGAACACAGCATACTCTCCGACAGAAAGCATAAAGTTCACTGGGGGAATTTCTGTGGCCACTGCCTGAAACAGCATGTGTGGAGAATGTTTATGAGGGTCGAGCCATGCAGAGCTGCTGGCCCTGGCATGTAATGATGAATCACAAATCAGTTAAAAATCGGTGCAAATGCATGAAGATTTAAACCGGCTGATGTGGAAAATGAATCACTATTGTAGGAGTACTTCACAGTACTTTAACAGAAAAACTGGTGTAATATTACATTTGATTTCACAATGTGAGTTTGACGTCAGATGTCACTGCGTATCACGTCGACATCGTACGTCAGTTTTTGGTTTTGAGCGAACGCGAGATGATGAATGAATTTGAAACTGAGGACGGCACAGTGGTTAGTGCTGGCTTCGGTCCAGGGCCCTTTCTGTGTGGAGTTCGCATGCTCTCCCCGTTTTCCGCCGGGGACTCCAGGTTCCTCCCACGGTCCAAAAGCATGCAGGATAGGTTGACTGGTGAGTCTAAATTGGCCCTGTAGTTGTGTGAGTGTGTGCGACCTGCGGTGTGTAGGTGACTGCCTGGGCTTGGTTCCTGTCTGCGCCCCTTGTTCCCGGGATAGGCTCCGGTCTCCCCCGCGATCTCAGTTGGGATTAAGTGGTTTCAGAAAATGGATGGATGGACGCACCGCCCGATCTTCAATTGGCGGTGTGGCAGCATATTAGCTTTCCGGTAATCACAAACGAGGAGGAAACAGCGAGAAAAGCACAGACAAGACATAAACTGCATGCAAACATTGTAATAGACTGATAACATACACAAACAGGTCCACTGGCACCACCGTGAGCTGAGTGAAGATTATTAAAAGGGCAAAGCACGCTAAAAAGCTGCACATGCAAACCTTAGCTTATTTATTTGATTTATTTTTTTTTATTTACTTATTTTGATTTGGGATTTTTTTCAACAGTATTTTATTCAAATTCAGTTGCACTGTTCACAACAGTGTCACAGTTCAGAAAGATAAATATAAGAATATTTTTGAATATATTTGTCTGCAGCTCATTCTGCAAAAAAATGAGAAAATTGTATCGTGAACTCAGAATCGTGAATCGTATCAAATGGTGAGTTGAATGTATCGTTACATCCCTAGTTCTTACAGTAGTACTATGGTATGGTGGAGCCACATGACAGGAAGGCAGTACATTGCGAAGTCTGTTAAGAACATCATTCGCACTGAACTGCCTCCATTGACCAGCTGTACTTTAACTGCCACAGTAACAAGGTTCAGTCTATAATCCAGGACTCTGACCACCATCCACAAACACTGACTAGCAGATTCATGAAACAGCTTCATTCGCCAAACAATTCAAACCTGCAGCTTTTGCATCCCCTGTAACAGTCATTTCCACGGCAGCTGCACTGTACAGCTGTTACTGCACTTTATCCACCACTGACCACGTATCATCCAGTTTTGTCCTGCTTTGTATCGCACTGTTTCTGCACCATGTTGTCTTGTACTCCCTTGTGTTGTTATGCACCATCTGTGTTGTTCTGAGCAGTGCCATGATGCAATATTACAAAAAGATCTTGAGGAAATGCAGAGTTCTGGAGGAGATTCTCACAGATCATGGCATGTGTTTATACTGAAGAAACTGTACAAATTGCTAGACATAAAACACAGGACTGGCAACTGTGGTACGTTTTAACACCTTGATAAAAAACTTAAAATCCATAGTAAGTAGGACAACCTCATAGAACCTTTACTAGTCATTGTTCAGAAGATTAACACGGATTAAAAACCATTACTATGAAAGCACGCTAATCAGTTAAGTTGATTATGTGGAGAGAGAGAAAAAAAACTGTCTTTGAAAAAGATCAACCATAGAACGAAGCTGCAGCATTGACACCCCCTAGTGGTGATTTGAAGATAGTTCTGTCTGTAGCAGCTAAGCAGTAGATTTGGCGTCAGGTGCCATGACAAACTCAGTGCTGCTCGGTTTGAACGGCAGAAGCACAAAAATAAAGGGGGCATCTACTGCACGCCCCCCACCCTTGAAAATGGTACAAATTATCATGCAACAGTTTTCTTAAGTAAGTCTTTTTGGGCGTCTGCAGAAACCTCCACGATGCGATTGCCCTGATTAAGAAGTGCGCAGCGGATACAATTTGGGATGCATCGTTCATCCGATTTATTAATATATAATTATTAGTAATGTCTATATTATTTTAGAAACGTTACTTGACGAATATTTTTCATTGAGATTGATTCCCCGTTTAAAATTTTGGTGACACTTCATATTTTTTAAGAGAGACAGACAATTTGACGCATGCAATTTGCAGAAATATGTTGTGCCGCTATAAAGTACACAGGCAGCATGACAAACATAAGTACTCACTGAAGCCACGACATACGCCCCGGCTGGCCCCAGCGGTACCCCCTAAGAAGAAGGCTTTTTTCACAACCCACGACCATCACGAGGGCAAAAAAAACTGAATAGCCTAGAATTTAGTTAATTACAAGGCACATATTTATTGGAGCAAGAGCTCTAACATAAAACTACCTTGTAATTATAAAGTATTATGGCTGTGAACAATGTACAAACAGGCACAGAAAGTAAAATACTCCAAAAATGCAAAGAACCTAAATATTTTTGTTTCCACCGATTCACTCTTGATGTGTTAGGAGTCACAGTTCAGTAGCCTATTCTTCAGTATCTGCATTTAAGACCACCAACTGCTCTTTCTCCTCCTTCGCTCGTCGGCTCAGAGTATTGGACTTGGTAAGTATGTTGCCCTTTTGGTTCCAGCAGCACTCTCTGCTTCCTCTGCCATGTGCTCAGCATCCTTTTGTAAACTCTCACATACACTTTCCAGTGAGACTCTCTTCCTCTTGAGTTCCTCAAGTTTTCTTTTTTGCTTTTCGCTCATCTTTCACCTTTGGTCAGAGGCGCTTTGGTTGCTCCCCCACACACTCTGACATGGTCGCATATAAGCCTCTGTGCAACAACTGTTTCCTCTGATAAGTTGCAGGTCTCCACCCTCTATTCGTTCCACTTCGGCTTGCCCATAGGACAGCAGCAGCAAGTTCTTGCAGAACATCCAGAGGTCAGGATAAGGCCCACTAACTTTTTGATGTAAAAAGACATCAACTTTGGATGGTGCTGAAGGAATGAAGGATATAAAATCCAAGCCTTTTGCCTCATTGTGCAGGTGATTATCAGACTGCTGGGATATTGCATCACCTGTAATTACATTAATTACAGTAGATTAGATGCAGATCAACAATGTCAATACACAGAATCACATGTAGAATAGGAAAGTGATTTATAACCCAATTTTCCTATGATACCATAAATGTGCAATCATTTTAATTTAATCTTGAGATATCTCTAGGCTCATCAAAGAAAATATAACTGGGCTGATGCTTCTTTTCAAACACCAAGAGTCGGTCTTCTAAATACTGCTAAAATCTACGTGTTAACACTATTCAGTTCAGGGACGGATTATGGGTTGTGTGGGCCCCTGGGTAAAACGTTCGCGAGGCCCCCCCCCACCACCACCACCTGCACCACCACCACAACCCACCACAAGTCAAGGGCCCTTGGCAGCCAAACACCCTCCCTATAGGGTCAGGGGACCTTGTAGGCAGAGGATCAAAGAATGTAGGCCCTCTAAAATAGACAAACGAAAATACATTGCTGATAAGCGTTGCAAATTGTTTTGGGCTTGGGGCCCACGGGCCCCCTGCACCCCAAGGGCCCCTGGGCAGCGGCCCCGCTAACCCGGTTTGTAATCCGTCCCTGATTCAGTTAGATGTGAAAAAAGAAAAGCATAATTTAAAAATAATATTCTGAACTATCCTATTCTTATCCTATGATTTACCAGCAGATATCCTGCCTGCCAACCGATTCTCCTGCGCAAACTTCTGCATGAGATTCTCCTTTTCTGCTGGCAGTTATCTGGCTGGTGTGCATTTTGTTTGGGTCCAAGCACGTCATCTCATGTACAATCGAGTACTTCAGAGGGCATTTATCCAGAGGCCTTTTTGCACATTTTTGAGAGCACAATCTGGCAATTTTTTTTAATCTGAAGGACACCAAGGTCACTTCCACTGCCTTTGGCTCCTGACTGTCTCTGACAAAAAGATGGTTTGTCAAATTTCCAGAATCTTTCTGCACACTCAGCCCAAGGTTAACACTACCTCAGCTGTACATATCAAACCAGCTCAACTCCATGTTATTCACATATTTTTTACTTCACAATTGTTTGATACATTTGTATGTAAAGATACCAGTGAATTCACAGAAGTCCACCTTGATGACAGCCATTCCTATATCCACCTCCTTTGGACTGAGCCAGAGTTTTTGCCTGTACAACAGCTGTACATGTTGCTACACAACACTTAAACATTCTATTTCCTCAATGAACTATTTTTTTTGCAGCAAAAGCCATGAAGCAGCAATAAAATCTTTAAAATATGCTTACCAATAAATATGGTTCTCCCATTTAAACACATGTAAAGATAAACCATGGATATTTAAAAATCATGGGTTCGTTAATGAGTTTAAATGTTATTGAATGGCTTACCTTAAACTTCTCCAGTAAGTCTTCAGCGGTGGAGTGGCTCATGTACTGTGATCCCAGAACCAGGACTGCACTCGAGAGCCATTCTCATAATTCACCCCAATACCTGACATGCACATCCAGTTGTTTTCTTTTGATGGTCCTGTTCATACTTACGTCAAACATGACAACGAAGCTCCCTTTTAATATATGGAGCGAGTCCAAATCGCGCAAGAAAAGCGGTTTTATCTTTACCACAAGTGACCCTGCGAGTCAGGGAACATCACCCCTGGAGACGGTGTGAATGTCATCATTGGACGTATAGGAGTGATGTCGGCAAACCGTTTGCAAAGCCCATAGCACTTCTGCTTTCAGTGTGGGTTGAGGAGGATGTACTGAAGGCATTATTTGTCATGGGATCCGGAGACACTGCCAAAACGGGTGTAGGCCTATCTTTAGAGGTTGTACTTATCTCCACTGAATAAACATAAATCTGGGCTTATTCTATACTGAACAAAAATATAAACGCAACACTCTTGTTTCTGCTCCCATTTTTCATGAGATGGACTTAAAGACCTACAATTCATTCCAGATACACAATATTACCATTTCTCTCAAACATTTCTCACAAATCAGTCTAAATGTGTGATAGTGAGCACTTCTGCTTTGCTGAGATAATCCATCCCACCTCACAGGTGTGCCACATCAAGATGCTGATCTGACATCATGGGTAGTGCACAGGTGTACCTTATACTGCCCAGCAATAAAAGGCCACCCTGGAATGTGCAGTTTTTTGCTTTATTGGGGGTCTGGGGACTCAGAACCGGTCAGTATCTGGTGTGACCACCATTTGCCTCATGCAATGCAACACATCTTCTTCGCATAGAGTTTATCAGATTGTCAATTGTGGCCTGTGGAATGTTGGTCCACTCCTCTTCAATGGCTGTGCGAAGTTGTTGGATATTAGTGGGAACTGGTACACGCTGTCGTATACGCCGGTCAAGCACATCCCAAACAAGAGCAGCTGACCTGAGAAATAAGAAATAAGCTAAGCTGGAAACCTGGACCCTCCGACCAAGAATGCGTGAAGACCCTCAGAAGGTCTACTAGAAGATGTACGTAGAAGACTACTACAGATCAGCTGATCTACACCACAGCAACAGTGATCCTTGAGCTGGAGCCGGACCGTCTTTGAAGACTCCGTAAATCTCCGTATAATAATATATATCTACGGGAACGAGAAAGGAGAAAGCAGAGAACAAGACAAGATTTGTAAATGTAAGATTTGAAGGACCCCCGGCATGAAAAATAGAATAGTTCTCGTCATTAGTGAACATGTGTCTCGTCATTGTGTATCATGGACAGTAAGAGGGGGATCAATAGAGTGTTGTTATTATAACGTCTAAAAAGTCTGTCGATAAATCAATAAGAAAATAAATGAAGTCGTTTTCGCGAACACGCGAACAGGGGCCGGACCGACTGTAGGGGGCGTGGCCAGAGACAGCCATAGCTGTCAAGTCTCCCGTTTTGGCCGGGAAACTACCGTATTTTACTTCTCTTTCCCGCCGTCCTCCCGTATTAGTATTTTCCCGTAAATCTCCCTTATATTATATAGTTGCTGGATAGTGTAGTGGTAAGATCGCCGCCTTTCACACGGGAGACCGGGGTTCGAATCCCGGTTGTGGCCAAAAATATATTTTATATATTTTATATATTTATATTATTTTATATTTCCTGTCTTAAAATGTAAGGGATACTGGAGCCTGGTTGCGGATGGCTCACGGCGGGTGCCGGAAAATTCCTTTATTTTCAAATCCAACCTTGACAGGTATGCTGCTGTTCCAAATCATGGGTGCATGTTACAAGTGCGGAACATATTTTAACTTAGTACTAACTTAGCATCATATTTGATCTGATTCGACTGAATATCCCAGGTTTCCATCTCTCATGCATCTGGTGTGACGTGTTTTCAGACTCTCAGGCTGGCGCAAAGAAATCTTACGGGAATTGAACGTCTCACTCCGGCCAGCTGACCAAAGTTCGGTAACCTTGGTATTGTGTGTAGGAGATTCGCTATAACTATAATTTCGTTCTCCATTTACATGCCCGTAGTGTCTTTAAGTGTTATGTAGTTTTGCCTGAAACGCAAAAATAAAACAAAGCAATTAAAGCCGATCAGTGGCTCAAATTGTGCTGTAGCGATTGAAGAACTTTTGTCGGAAGTTGGATTCGAACTTGGGATGCCTTACTTGGAGAACAGAATACCAGAATAGAGTAGGTTAAGTCCAGCCTTGGCTTCCAAGCTGACGTTTTTCTACATATGTGCTTGTGTATCATGGACAGTAAGAGGGGGCAGGCAAGGAGAGAATTTCTCTCTTTGGGGATCAATAGAGTGTTGTTATTATAACGTCTAAAAAGTATGATGGTCTGTCGATAAATCAATAAGAAAATAAATGAAGTCGTTTTCCCGCGAACACGCCGAATTATAACTATAATTTCGTTCTCCATTTACATGCCCGTAGTGTCTTTAACCGGCTGCACAAACTGGATCCGCCTCCATTACGACACAACTTTGCCCTTATTGGCTTAAGAATTTAGTCACATACATGACGTATATCTGCTATTTCTCCCGAGAAGCAGGTAAAGCAGTGGTAACTGCTTTGTAGTTAATTTACCTGGTAAAATTAAGTTTAAATAAATGATATAAATACTGTAATAGTACTCGTGAGCTTTGTTTATTTGTTATTAGTTATTGTAATGTTGCGCTGCTTTATTTGTTTAATCGTCTAGTCTGTGGAGACATTCAAGTTAATCAAATAAGAATTGCACTGTACACTGTACATGACCATAAAAACTTTGTATCCTTGAAATAAATGTTTTTGATCTTTTCCTTGGCAGTTATCTTTTTACACAGGGCCTCTATGTACACGATAGTTTTTTTTTTCACGACTAAACAGTATGGATCAGGAGTTGGTTATTGTAAAAGAAGTAATGTGCATGCAGGTGATATTTGTATAGATTTATCCACACCCTTGTAGCAGTGCTGCCATTGCAGTCAGATCTCGCAAACTAGGAGTATTAGTTGTCTTTATTTCTCTTTATTTCTTGACGCCAACCCTCTCCATTAATCCGGGCTTGGGACTGGCACCTACCTGAGCTGGCTTGCTCCCTTAAGTGGCTGGGTTAGGCTAAACTATATATATATATTTACCAAGACTACAATAAAACATCTCGAAATGTGTAGTCTAGCAAAACGCAGTTTAAAGAAGGTAGCCTACCTGGCGAAATTGCAAACAAATTAAGGGCGTTAGGCAGCCTTTAGATCCTACCCATCATGCACTGCAGTTTTTTGCTAATTCCTCAAATGGAAAACTGTCCATCCATCCATCCATTTTCCAAACCGCTTATCCTACTGGATCGCGGGGGGTCTGGAGCCTATCCCGGAAGCAATGGGCACGAGACAGGGAACAACTCAGGATGGCGGGCCAGCCATCGCAGGGCACACTCACACACTATTCACTCAACGCATACACTCCTATGGGCAATTTAGCAACTCCAATTAGCCTCAGCATGTTTTTGGACTGTGGGGGAAACCAGAGTACCCGGAGGAAACCCCACGATGACATGGGTAGAACATGCAAACTCCACACACATGTGACCCAGGTGGAGACTCGAACCCGGGCCCTAGAGGTGTGAGGCAACAGTGCTAACCACTGCACCACCATGCTGCCCCCTAAATGGAAAACCATTAAATACAAAAGGAAAACAAAAGTGCTGTAAGACTGTATACTTATGTGTATGTTAGTAAAGGCTGTAGCTGACACAACGGACCCCACTAATTAGAAAGGGGTAATTGTACACATGTGGCATCCAGTATGTTCTTCTATAACAGTTTTTTAAAAAAAAAAAAACTCACATTACACAAATTGGCACTATCAAAACGAGGATTATGGGGAAAATGGGGACTGTGATGGAGATTACATACACGTAGGCATGGTATTTAGTTTTTTTTTAATCTGGTCACCTTCCAGAGTAATTGTAAACTAAAACCATCTTCACCCTATTTGATTCTTTATAAATGGACAATCAGTCGTGCAGTAAATGGGGGTATAGAGAGACACAGAGCTTGTCTAACAAGAAACCCTGGGAAGCTAACATTAATAGGGTGGGTATGGATAGCAAAACCATTGATACAGATTACAGATTTATATCTCACCTGAACCCTGGCGGGCTCCGTGCCAATAGGGGTTGGGATTAGGGTTAGTTAACTTAAGTAGTAATATTGATGTGTATATTCTCCTATTCTCCAGTCAGTGAATCGTGAAACGTAATGTTAATATGTTTCTATACCTATATGTTCTGCTTAAAAACCCATAAAGGCAAGCACAGTGTTTAGACATTCTGTTACTTAGACTAGTAAACACTAAGATCCTTCAGCTTTCAATTAACCTGACACAACAGTCTAAACAACAAATGTGTGCCATGTCATTTGTCATCTTTACATCTTGTATCCTTTATATGGTAATTGGATTTTCAAGGTGGAATTGCAGGTCGATCATTTTAAGGATCTAGATGTAAACCTCCCTGGTGTTGCTTTAATATTTTTTTTGCACAATTTGCTTCACACACTTCCTCCAGCAGAGAAGCTTACAATACTACACCCCACCAAATGACTGGATGATGCCTTTTTATTTAAGGTCTGGCTGTGAGCCTCGATTACCGATACACTATCTTCAGGCTCCTGCCGGGATCAGTCAGTATGGTGGACCTTTGGAGGAATGGGTACAAAACCATCAGGAAAGTTTGCAGGTGCTTCAAGAGTATGTGAAGGCTTAGTTGGAGGAACAAGCCACACCACGAAATCGGAAACACAATGAGTTGGTTAATGATTAGGGGTTTGATGAAGGTCAGCTGGTGTGTTTGCGGAACCATGTTCGAGGTAAAATACAGGATCATTGGGATGCCTGTTTGTATATGGTAGTTCGGTGTCCCCAAGATCAGGGTGCAGTTTACTCTGCAACTCCAATGGAGGGGGACGGGGTTGTCCGTCAAGTTCACCGAACAGAGTTGCGTCCAGTACCACAGGGGGTTGTTATGTCAGGGGAAGATGTTCTGGTAATGTCTCCTGAGTCTGGGTTGCCCACAGGGGGCAACAGAAATGGAATCGGATGAGGACTCTGTGGTTTTACGGGGACAGGGCTGGTGGGAGGGGTCGCAATAGAGCATCCACAAGTAGGCCTCGTATAATGGAGGAGGTTATGTCCCCCCCGAGGTGTAGAGACCAGTTAAACGTTCGGTGAGGTCCACCACTGGTCATCATACCAACCCTTATAAGTTACCACGGTCAGTGAATGATCGTTCGGTTGGGGAGGAAGACCAGTGGTTTGGGGATAGAATTCTTAGCTGTGATCGTTGGGTCATCAATTTCATTTTGGGGGATGGATTGTAGCCAGGCAATTATAGGCAGGTATAGGAACTGCAGTTCGGACTGGAGGCATAGCCGGGGCGAGATGGCTGTGCATGTTCCGATGGTAGGGCATATTGGCAAAGGAGCAGGCACGGGGAAAGACAGGCAGGGTCCTGATAGATTTGGGGGAGCATCGGCGGGCATATTGAATTTGCAGTGTAGCAGCCTTTCTGTTTGCTTGTTTCAGGGGTGAACAATCTTATCCGCAAAGGGCCGGTGGTATGCAGGTTTTCGCTGCAACTCCCTAATTAGATTTCTAATTAGAGGACTGATTAGCTGAAGAGTCCTCATACCTGGTTTTGAAGAGCTGACCTAAAGGTTACCCCCAAAAACCTGTTTTTTTTTTTGTTTGAATGGGGCAGTGAGTCATGGGGTAAACTACTGTTCTTTAGGGTTTTCAAGGTGGAATTACGGGTCGATAATTTTAAGGATCAGGTTGTAAACCTCCCTGGTGTTGCTTTAATATGTTTTATCTGAGGTTGTATCGTGTATTATCAAGCCAGCCGGCTTAGTGGCCTCGGGAGCGGGGTTTAGTGGGAGCAGCTGGCTAGTTTTATTTTCTTTTTTGTTTGTGTCTTTTTCTTTGTTGTATGTATATTTTGGGTTCATTATTAGGCAGGCTGGGCCTTTTGGCACCTGTAGTCTGGGTGCTGGATTGCCCATAGGGGTCTTTTTTATTGCTGTGATTTGCTGTGTCATTCACTAGTGTGATTTGTGCTGGATGTGTTTTTAAGGTTGTGCTGTGGCGTGTACCTGAGCAAAACTTTGGGCAACCTGTTCTCTTGTTGGCTTTATTGACAAAGGGTGGATTAGTCTAATTACGGCCTGCTACAAATAGCTGCATATAACGTATAAAAAAATCACCTTATGGGTGCTCCGTAGGGTAGCAAGATCTTGAGTTTTTTTTACAGTACTCGGGTACGTTTTAAAATTTTCGACCAATCAGCAAACATTATTCTGACAGCATAGCTGGGAAACCAATGAAAAGTGAGTGCAACGTTCTAGAACTTGACTTCGGGTTGACGCTCCCTATAAAAGAGCTGGGTACTGCTTCAAGGCGTTCAGTTGGCGCTACCTCCTGATAGAGTAGCACTGTACGGCTCTTGTTCCGTAAAACAACATCAAAAGGATGAAAAAAAAAACAATATTAAAGAAGACGAAAAAAATCAATTTTTAAAGAAGACGAAAAAAACATCGTCTAAAAAAATAAGCCAAAAAAATAATACCGAAGAAGGAAAAACATGCAAAGTAAAAAAAAACAAACAAAAATAAAAAAACAATATCCAAAGAAGAAGGAAAAAAACATCCAAAGGGAGAAAAGAAGAACTGAAGGGCCAACGAGGTAGGAGGAAATACAAATTTCGTTTCAGCACCGTTGGAGTGCCAAGCCGTGAAAAGCATTTGGCCAGAAGACAAGGTAAGTGTTGTATCTGTTATTTTAAAACAGCGCTTTTCAAAATGCTGCTTTATAATCGTTTGAGATCGTTAGCCAGTGAGACAGCTGAAGGCTTTTTGAGTTTACCAACATAAAGTTTTATTTCTGTATTAGGACATTGTCAGGAACAATGATGTGTTCATCGCTATGATGTGGTCAAAAAGCGATGCATTGAATCTTAGAAACATTTGTGATTTTTCAAACGATGCTTTTCCTTTTATTTAATCAGTAAAATTTCCATCGGTTTTATATAGTGCCCCTTGAAATATGTCTTTAGCTCATTTTCCGGGCATTTTACTAGAATGCATCCTGAGAAATACACAAGCTCTGCTGCATTTCCGTGCCTCGATGTTTAGTGCCGAGTATAATTGTTGCAGTTGCCTTTTATATATTCCATGAGACCTGTTGGTACCAAGAGAAGTGTGAGACTGTCAGGGTGAATTTATCATACAATCGCACGCATAAATACCTGAGGGTTGCCAGTCCTTTTGCGTTGTTACAGGAGGACTAGAGCTGACGAGTGTGTTTCTACACACTATCAAGGGCATTGTAGTACAGTTTTCTCAGGTGGGAGAATGCTGCCGATCTCCTATTTGACAATACAGCCCTTGATATATTAGAATATTACAGAACTAGAAGCCTTTTGCAAGGAAGAACTGTGAGAAAATCCAAGTACAAGAACTGAAAGCCTTTCAGCTGGCTATAAGAAGCGCTTGTAAGCTGTGATATCTGGCAGAGGAGGTGTTACTAAGTACTGATTACGTAGGGTGCCCAAACTTTTGCAGAGTGCCATAATATGTTTTTTATTTTGTAATTTTGTTCAATTTATGGCATAAAAAGTAACTATTCATCAATGTTTGC